>NC_045440.1:86334250-86468465 GCF_002776525.5 Piliocolobus tephrosceles
AAATAAATAAATAAATAAATAAATAAATAAATAAATAAATAAATAAATAAAACTAGGTAAGGGTACACATGATATACCAGACTGCATGAACCGGTGTGAGTTTGGAAAGCTCTGTTACCTCAAGGAGATGTCTAGCAGATTGACTTTTGGGTTGTGTGGTACCTGAGCATGTGTGGTACCTAATTAGGTCCCTGCTCCTCTCTCAAATTCTTTAACTGACACTTCAACCCCGGCCTTGATTCTCTGATACAGTATCCTTGGCCCAATCAGATCATACATCTATCTATTCTCTTTATTTGCATAAGTGGCTTTAAAATACTGGGAGAACAGAGAAATAACTATAAGAATGTTGAAGTTAGTCAAATCCATAATATTAACATATTTGTATTAACTTTAGAAATGTAATAATTTAATCATTGGGATAACCTGTGATAGATTGTTAAGTTGCTTGAAGCATTTAATAGAACCTGATATATTAGAAAATCAGATATATGAACCGCATAATTTTAATTTTAAAGTACAAGAGCATTTTCTTCAGTCTATATGCAGTGTTTGAATGTTTAAGAGAACATAACTTACTACTGCATACATTTGATTTATTACTTTTACTGGAATTGCTTTAATTATTAGAACCCCCTCCCTCCTTTTTTAAACTTGCAAGATGTATAAAAGATACTAATGTGTCAGGCATTTGAAATGTTTGAGAGATTCAGGTAGATTAAATTTGTAATTAATATAATGTATGATATTTAAAAGAAATTAACCAAATCTATCAATTGCATTAATTGTTTAGGGGAATTAACCTCAGATTGAAGATTAGTCATGGAATAAGCTTAAATGGTAATTTATATTGGCCGGGCGCAGTGGCTCATGCCTGTAATCCCAGCCCTATGGGAGGCCGAGGAGGGCAGATCACCTGAGGCCAGGAGTTCGAGACCAGCCTTGCAAACATAGTGAAACCCCCTCTCTACTAAAAATACAATAATTAGCCAGGTGTGGTGGCACATGCCTGTAATTCCAGCTACTTGGGAGGCTGAGGCAGAAGAATCACTTGAACCCAGGAGGCAGAGGTTGCAGTTAGCAGAGATGGTGCCACTGCACTCTAGTAAAGGCGGCCGAGTGAGACTCTGTCTCAAAAAAAAAAAAAAAAGAGGCCAGAATATTATATTATCCTTTTCAAATTTCCAGATTTCCAGAGATCTGCTTGATAAATATAGAAGGTTTAGAAAAACTATAAGAGTTTTTTAAACTTTGCAGCTTTCATTCATTGAATAGTATTTAAGACGTACGTAGGACTGTATTTTATAAGATTTAAAGATTCTTTCGGCAGTCAGACGAAACACTTCAGTGCTTAGCCAGATGAAAGGCAGAAGTCTTTGTTACTTACAGTTCCGAATGAGAGAAGGCTGCCACAGAGGACCACACAGGGGATTGCACCTGAGGACTGGATACCACAAGCTGGAGGGGGAAAGGGCAGCTTATGTATAGCAGAAAGGGTGGGGTTAGCTAGGTTGAATAATTTCGAAAATTTGCACAATTTTGGCGGGCTTTGGGGCATGGGCGTTGTCCTTAATTGTCTGATGTCTGGCCCTGTGGTGATTAGAGTGGGTACATAGTGGCCCCGGAGTGTGAGAACCTGATAAGGGAAGTGGTTGGGGTGTGGATTTAATCGGCTGCTCAAGAAAGGAAACTGACCAGCCTCTAGCTGAGGCCTCAAAACCAGGTCAAGACAGCACCATAATCAATAAAAATACCATATATGAAATATATTTAGTCACTGATTCCTTTATATCTTGATGTTGATTTTGAACTCAATTATTTGGGGTATTTGAGTGACCTGAATAGTAGAGGAGACTTCTACAGAATAGGGCCTAAGTTGCACTAAACAGCATGGAAAACATTTTATTATGACAGTAACAAGGAAGAAACCAAGTAGAAATGTGACAAGTCCCGGAAGTCTGACTTGTAACCAGGCTCCCATTTGTTTGGTGTTGGCCAGGAGAATACATCAGTCTTGGCAAGGGCCTTTAGTCATATTTTGACTGAATTTCAGAGTGCGTTAAACATGTAAGGCATGTTTTCTTTAGGGTGATGGTTTTGTGATCCAGGCTTTCTGTTAGTGACCTCTTGATTGGTGGTGTTAACCCACCTACAACAAGAAGCTCTAATAATGTTACAAGCACCTCTTTGACTAGTTAATATATAATCAAGGACAAATTTACTGTCAAAAAACATTTTTGCCAAAGCTCCCTGGTCTAGCAGGACTAATATTTGCTGTAATTTAGAAATATGATATACTAGAGTTTTGGACATTTGTAGGGTAGCGTCAATTATTTTTGACTGTTGGGCTAAAGCAATGGTCCTTGTGGCCATCGCAGTGAGTCCTAGAGCAGGGGTGAGTCCCGGTATTATAGGTATGAATGTGGCACATCAATGACGTTTGACTAGATGGGGAAAGAATAATTAACATTTATATAAATAGGAATGCCAAGAGAGGCCAGAATACATCTCATGGCTTCCAGTTTCAGGGTAATGGAAGGGCAAAGTAGAGGGAATAAGCACCTTTGTTGGTTGGGACACAATATAGTTTTGTGGCATTACCTTTAGACTGGAAAACTGTACCTTGATTTAGGTAAAGGGAAATTACTAAAGAATGGGACTGGAGGAAGACAATGGCTTTTGTTGGGCATATGGTGAGAATATGCAGTTGTTCATTGGGTAGCCTACCTGTGGTACGTATTGACAAAACACAAGTGCAGTTGCCACTTGCCATGAGAGGGCACCCCGATACAGGAGAAGAGGCCGTTTGGAAGTGGTTTTAATTTCTCAATATTTTTCATCTCTGGAGCAATTATCAGTTGGGTAAATGTGTGGTGTAGGTTATGTGGAAGCAGGCTGATGAATTACGGATAGTCACTGCAGAAGAGTCTACTTCAGTCAAATGTGTGTGTATTTTGGATGCCCGTATAAATATCAGAGAAACTGGGGCAGTGGATTTGAATTTTACTCATGTAGTCTTTTAGAGGGCAAGAGGAGAAGATGCTGTTAGGACGGAAGAGATGGGGGTGGGAGTAGGGATACTGACAATGAGAAAGGGAAGGGAAAGACGATGGAAGGGAGTGAATGGTTTGACAGTAGGAGACCAGCAGATGCTCCTTTTACTCCTAGGAGAGCACACAGGGTGGATACTTCAGTTAGATTACCCTTTAGGCAGGAGAAGTGGATGGGATTAGCAGGGAATCTTAGAAGCATTAAGGAGGCACTGGACTTGGTCTCATAAGGGCTTAGCCTAGTATAGAGTGGAATTACAATCAAAGGGAGCAGAACTTACAGTTTTATAGGTGTCTGTAAAGTCTGAAAAGTCATTCCAGTTTTGTGGGTCTCGCTTTTTAAAACAGAAGTCAGCAGTGTAACTAGCCACTGGAAAACCAAGAGCCTCTGGTCTCCTATGAATGGCAAGACATTCCATGTGCCGGTGTAGTTGGCACTGCCCATAGTTGGTTGGGAGGCAGGGGGCATGCCATCTTTAATGGCGTGGTCTTGAGCTACGGCAGTGTGGGACTAGGGTATCCTTCCAATATGGATACCCACTAGGGTTGATGTGGGTCGTATTTTTGTGGCTCTATGGTGTTATAATGAGACTGAGTCATTCGTAGAATTTGAATACAATGTTGGGTCCTGGGAGCTTAATTTGCTTGTGTTTTAAGTCAAAGGCTTTGTGGGTGCACCGCTAGCAAAGATGCTAGCATCCAGGATTCTGCTATAATTGGATCAAAGTGCCAGAATCTGAATGGTACAATCAAAGTCTCAATTAAAGGCAGCTAAATGTCCCTACAAAGGACAGGATCTTGTTCCTTTTTATGGTGGCATAGTATTCCATGGTGTATATGTACCACATTTTCTTTATCTAGTCTGTCATGGATGGGCATTTGGGTTGATTCCATGTCTCTGTTATTGTGAATAGTGCTGCAATGAACATATATATGCATGTATCTTTATAATAGAATGATTTATATCCTTTTGGGTACATACCCAGTAATGAGATTGCTGTGTCAAGTGCTATTTCCAGTTCTAGGTCTTTAAGGAATCGCTACAATGTGTTCCACAATGGTGGAACTAATTTACGTTCTCACCAACACTGTAAAAGCACTCCTATTTCTCCATAGCCTTGCCTGCATCTGTTGTTTCTTGACTTTTTAATAATCACCATTCTGACAGGTGTGAGATCATATCTCATTGTGGTTTTGATGTGCATTTCTGTAATGATCAGTGATGTTGAGCTGTTTTCACATGTTTCTTGGCCACATAAATGTCTTCTTTTGAGAAGTGTTTGTTAATGGCATTTGCCCACTTTTTAATGGGGTTGTTAATTTTTTTTCTTATAAATTTGTTTAAGTTCCTTGAAGATTCTGGATATTAGACCTTTGTCAGATAGATAGATTGCAAAAATTTTCTCCCACTCTGTAGGTTGCCTGTTTGCTCTAATGACAGTTCCTTTTGCTGTACAGAAGCTCTTTAGTTTAATTAGATCCCATTTGTCAACTTTTGCTTTTGTTGTAATTGCTTTTGACATTTTTGTCATGAAATCTTTGCCTATGCCTATGTTATGAATGGTATTGCCTGGATTTTCTTCTAGGGTTTTTTTGTTTTTGTTTTTGTTTTTACTTTTGGGTTTTGCATTTAAGTCTTTAATCCATCTTGAGTTAATTTTTGTGTAAGATGTGAGGAAGGGGTTCAGCTTCAATTTTCTGCATATAGCTAGCCAGTTCTCCCAGCAACACTTACTAAATAAGGAATCCTTTCCCCATTACTTGTTTTTGTTAGGTTTGTCGAAGATCAGATGGCTATAGATGTGCAGTCTTATTTCTGAGATCTCTATTCTATTCCATTGGTCTATGTGTCTGTTTTTGTACCAGTACCATGCTGTTTTGCTTACTGTAAACTTGTAGTATAGTTTGAAGTAGGGTAATGTAATGCCTCCAGCTTTGTTCTTTTTCCTTAGGATTGTCTTGGCTATATGGGCTCTATTTTGGTTCCACATTAATTTTAAAGTAGTTTTTTTCTAGTTCTGTGAAGAAAGTCAATGGTAGCTTGATGGGAATAGCATTAAATCTATAAATTACTTTCGGCATTTCTGCCATTTTCATGATATTGATTCTTCCTATCCATGAGCATGGAATGTTTTTCCATTTGTTTGTGTCCTCTCTGATTTCATTGAGCAGTGGTTTTTAGTTCTCCTTGAAGAGGTCCTTCACTTTCCTTGTTAGTTGTATTCCTAAGTATTTTATTCTCTTTGTAGCAATTGCGAATGGGAGTTCATTCATGATTTGACTCTCTGCTTGTCTGCCATTGGTGTATAGGAATGCTTGTGACTTTTGCACATTGATTTTGTATCCTGGAGCTCGAAGTCATTATCCTCAGCAAACTAATACAGGAACAGAAAACCAAACACCTCATGTTCTCACTTATAAGTGGGAGCTGAACAATGAGAACACGTGGACACAGGGAGGGGAAAAACACACACTGGGGCCTTTCTTGGGGGTGATGGCAGGAGGAGGGAGAGCATCAGGATACATAGCTAATGAATGTGGGGCTTAATACCTAGGTGATGGGTTGATAGGTGCAGCAAACCGCCATGGCACTGGCTTACCTATGTAACAAACCTGCACATCCTGCACCTGTATCCCAGAACTTAAAATAAAATAAAATTAATAAAAATAAAGGCAGCTGAATATAAAAGCTCTCAACAGTCCGTTTTTTCTAGACGTGTGAAGAGAGGGGTTCTGCTGTACATGGGTTTTAAATGATATGGCCTAATTGGAGTGCATATGGTTACTAGGGTGTCAGGTTGTTTGCCAATTAATGTATCTATGGCTGAGGCTGGAACTCCAGTATTAGTCTGTAGGAACCCCTCCAATTTAACCAATTTCTATGTTCCTTTATAGTTCCTTTACCGTAATTGGTTAAATTGGTCAAGTTGACAATGAGACCTGGGCGCCATTTCTGTATTGTGGGAGAGCCCAACCAACACTTTCCTCCACAAGAGTTTACCTGAAACACTCGGACAAACAGGATTCTGCCCCACATAATAAAAAAGAAACACTGCTGCCAAAGAAGTTATAGACTCCTGGAATAGGCTTCTGCCAAACACAGGCTATGAACAGAAGCATGGGGAATGCAGACCCTGCAAAGTGCAGCTCAAGTGGCTCATCACTCCTAATGGTCTAAGGTGGGCCCCCGCTGTACTAGTATATAGCTTTGGAGTTTAGCCAGTCAGCACTGCTCATTTTTAATTCCTATTCCAACACAGGAATGTGGATAAGGAGAGACTTGGCAACCACCCGCAGCACAGCAGTGCCAGCTGAAGCGCAGCTTACCGACAGGCAGCAGTTGCATCCCTAGTTGTGCTGGTGCGGGTCTGGAGCCAATGAGTAAGCCAAGAGCAGACCCTCACACCCTGCACCCTGTCCCCACAAGGAGCTACCCAAGAGTCCACAATCATGGCCACACCTTCCTGCTCACAGCACCAATTCTTTATAAGATTTGAAGACTTTTGATGGAGGACACTTACAGAAGTTGCATCGGGGACTGAGTAACTGAGTAACTGCAGACTATCAGGGGCAGCTTACATATGGCGCACAGGGTGGGGCTAGCTCAGTTTCATAGGCTCTCTGTGGATTGGATGATTTAAATAATTTTGGTGGGCCCTGGGGTTTAGGGACTGTCCCTGGTTGTTTGGTGCTAGGTCCCAGGGCTGATTAGGGCAGATGTGAGTGTGAGAGCATGGTAAGGAAAGTCTTCAAGGTGTGGACTTAATCAGCTGCTGGAGAAAGGGGATTTATCAGCCTTTAGCCAGGGTCTCAAACTGGGTCAAGACAGCACAATTTCAAAAACAAAAAAAACCACAAACAACAACAACAACAAAAAAAAACGAATAAAAAATAAAAGAAAACCCTATAACGTAGACTAAGAGACTCTTTCTGTGCATAAATACCCTCATAAACATTACAAACCGAAAGATGGAGGTAATCACTGAGAGCCAGCATTGGTTCACTATGAATAAATGATGCAAATTTTGTGTTTTAGATCAGGAGTCCCCTGATTTAACAGGTCACAGTACAGGTCCCTGGCCTGTTAGGAACAGGGCCGCATAGCAGGAGGTGAGTGGCGAGCCAGCGAGGGAAGCTTCATCTGTATTTACAGCTGTTCCCCATCACTCACATTACTGCCTGAGCTCCACTTCATGTCAGATCAGCAGTAGCATTAGATTCTCATAGGAGTACGAACCCTATTGAGAAATGTGCATACAAGGGATCTAGTTTGTGTGCTCCTTATGAGAATCTAATGCCTGGTGATCTGTCACTGTCTCCCCTCACCCCCAGTTGGAACCTTCTAGTTGCAGGAAATCAAGCTCAGGGCTTCCACTGATTCTACATTACAGTGAGTTGTACAATTATTTCATTATATATTACAATATGATAATAATAGAAATAAAGTGCACAATAAATGTAATGCACTTGAATCATTCCAAAATTATCTCTGCCCCCATGTCAGTCCATGGAAAAATTATCTTCCATGAAACTGGTCCCTGGTGCCAAAAAGGTTGAGGATCCCTGTTTTAGATTACCATGTACTCTCTTGTGAACTAGTGAGTTTCCTGCCATTCAAATTATATTAGAAAAAGCTAAAAGATTACTAATTACGAGTAACACTTATAATGTAATAGACTATTTGTACATCAATTTCACATACTTTATTTCACAATTTTCTTTCCAAACCAGATTCACAGTAAATTCAGTGACCACATTTTTAACTTATTCGTTTGTAATTCCACAGATATTTATTGAAAATTAAAGATGTGCCAGTCAGGAAACAAGTGTTGGTACAAAAGTATGTCAATTCATTAAAATTAAGTAAGACATAGCTATATAGAACAACATAGCTCATTTTGAAAATACATGCAAACAAAAAGATACATATAGTTGCATTATAATGGACACTTGTGCAGGGGAGAAAAATGGGAGATGGTTATGGGGATATAAAAAAGAATAAGTTAAAAAGTAATGTAACAAAGGGGGAAAAGAAAAAAGGGGCTTTCACAGTAATAATGGCAATTTCCCCTGAACTGAGAGATGTGATTAACTTGACCTTCTACACTTGCGGAAAGTACATAAATAAAGGAATAAAACATAGTCCCTGTCCTCAAGAAACTCACAGCTTGGCAGGCAGACGTAGGTAGAGACATGTGATTGTAACACATGATTAATTCGGTAAGCACAGAATGTTTAAAGTGGGTACCCTAGACAGACTTCAGGTGCCTAGGGTAGGAGGCTCTTGTCAGGAGAGATTTCTCTGGACAGGTACTAGTTAACCAGGTGACATGCTGCAAAGGCAATCCCAGGCAGAATATAAGATATGCAAAAGCACAGTTGAGAGGAAGAGAATGATTTGGAAAATTGCAAGTGCAACTCTGAGAGACTGATGTTGTTGTCATGTTTATTCATTTAAAATTATTTATTAAGCACTTACTATGTATCCAAGTACTTAACATGTGCAAATTGAGGTTCAGAGCGTTTGTATTTTGCTTACACAGAGGTAGAATGAACTGGAGCTAGGACTCAGGCCAAGGCCTTCTGACTTCACAAATATCGTGTGCTCTTTCCTCTCAGGCCCCCTTCCACGAATGCTGGAGAAAGAATTTATTGAATTAGATAGAGAGTTGGACTAGATAACCTGCAAGCTGTGAGACTGTGTTCCATGAATAACATCACTAGAGTACTTTGACTTTGCAAATAGTGCTTTGATGGTTTCTGACACTCTTGGATGGCCCATTTATGACACCTGTCTGCAGACATTTTAAAGACAGAGCAGTTGTTCTAAAAAGTTTCTGAAATAACTGTGCAGTGAGTATCAACTTCAAACATGCACAGGGAATGTTTTAATATTCTGTTCTTATGTAAATGCCAAGACCAGGCTGGCTGAAGGTCACCAGAGAGGACACAAGCTAGGCTGAGAGAATTTGACCTGGGCAATATTTGAGAGCCATAGACAACTGCACTTATTAGGGGCAATGACAATGCATTGGTCTAGGACTGAGGCAGACATTCAAAGGACAGGAAAAGGTTCAACATCAAGACAGTAGGAGTCAGCAATGGGGTGGAAGAGTAGTTCCAAATTTACTTTAACTGATACAAAGATTGAAATCTCCTTGTGAGAAATTAGATTACTGATCCATTTGTCACCAAAAATGAAAAAGGACTCTGACTCAATCCAATGATTTTTTTCCCCATATATTTTAGTTATTTCCCTGTTGATTTCTCAAAGGGAATGTCTGTGCTCACTAAAATGCATCTTTATATACATTTATTTACATTTTAGGACACAAGTTTAGATACATGCTCAAAGAAGTCTAAACTTCTTCAGAGGTTAACAGGAATAGGCAACCAGCACATAGAAAATTTAATCCATGAATAATTGGAATGCAATCATGTTAACTGCAAGTTATCTTCTTTTTAAAAATAATACCTGCAGTGCTATTTTCTCCTACTCTATGCAGCTTTTAACAACTAGCTGAAAGCCAGATAGAAACTATAGGAGAAGAAACACAGAATCTAGATAATTTGCAAACTCCATGTTCAGCTTTTACTTTAGTCTAAAGTTGGTTATAAATACCCAGAAGGTAATTTATCCTACTTTATTTGTAATTATAATGCTTTAAATATGTGTTATTATGCAAACACATTAAAGACTTTAGTTTGATTTTCTGAATTAGTTCTGAAGTTAGAGTATCACTAAACCTAAGCATCGTTCTTCTGTAAGAAAAACAACAACAACAACAAAAAACACCTCCAAAACTAAAGATGTTCTTCATAAATCTCAGAGAAAAGGAAGAGGTAAAAGTTGATTACCCTAAATCATTATTTCAAAAGCTGCCAAGTCTGCAAATGTACAATCAATCTTGCCCTTGGGCCAGTGCCATGACTTGATGGAATTCAGACTAGGCTGTGATCTCAGATTTTAACTGACCATTTGGAACTATCACTCAGAACTAAGGACTCTGAAGCTAGAGTCTAAAAATCCTTATCAGCAATGATGGCATTTCTCTCGGCAGACAAGTGACTCCACCTGAAATTTAAGTCTGGCTTAAGGCTATATTTAATGTCCAGTATCATATCATCATCACTGGCTTTCTCTGACCACCTTGCCTTTTGGGAAATGTGATGATATTTTTACATAACACTGAGTTTGCTTCTGACAAAAGAGAGACAGGTGAAAAATGAGCAGTCAAATCTTTTAGAAGATAAATAATAAATTAAAGCAAACTAAGATAAATAATATGGTGAAAATGTTTCTCTTTTGTATACACAATTTTACATTTTTAGTTACTTCATTCATTGGTAATATATTCAGAAATATTAATTATTGGGAGCCCTGCTATGTGAAAGCAAGTCGTCTGCTAAAGTAACAAGCTCAACCATGGACTAGCTGTGGTTGTGGACCATTGACAAAGATCCCACTGTCTCTCACATTTAGTTTCCTTATCTGTAAAGTACTGACTCTAAATAGCAACTGCATTAGGTGCTTGTGAGACTTGAGACTTCAGTAATATAATGTTTTAAAGTACTAACTCAATAAACTGTGGCTACTATTATTTTTTTTAATATAAAGACTTTGTACGTTTGCATGCATAACTTCTGTGCTTCGCTAGTTTTTCTGTCTCAAATATTTGATGAAGAATGGTAGTTTTTCACAGGCAATCTCAATTTTGAGGCCAGAACCCATTTAAAGATTAAACAACTCCTACAAATTTTCATTTTGTTTGTAAATTTAGTGATTCTCACATAATTCTTTCCTTACCTTCAACAAAATCTCCTGAAATCTGATATAATACATGTTAATAAGGCACTGTATATTTCCAGTTTAAGTAATTTAGAAGAATTACAATTGTAAGTATTACCATAAATATGCATATTATGGAATATTCATGTTAAATTCTTCAATAGCTCTTTTTGTAAAATTTAGTTTAGACTTTCAGTTTACTGGCAGATAAAAAGATTATGTAGCCAGGAACTGATCAACTTGCTCTTTCCTTTTTTATTTTTATTTTTGAGATGGAGTCTTGCCCTGTTGCCCAGGCTGGAGTACAGTGGCACCATCTTGGCTCACCGCAGCCTGCCTCCCAGGTTCAAGTGATTCTCCTGCCTCAGCCTCCCCAGTAGCTGGGATTACAGGCGCTGGCCACCACACCTGGCTAATTTTTTGTATTTTTTAGTAGAGATGGGATTTTGCCATGTTGGCCAGGCTGGTCTTGAACTCCTGACTTCAGGTAATCCACCCTCTCATCTCCCAAAGTGTTGAGATTACAGGCGTAGGCCACCGCGCCCAGCCAACTTGCTTGCTCCTTTCTGAAAGTCAGAACTATGCAGGAGATCATAATTTCCTTTCTGGCCCTGGCTTCCATATGTCCATTCTGTAAATGTATGGTTTTATATCTAGACTCTCAATTCTATTTATTTGGTATAACTGTCTATTCTTGTAGCAGTATCACACTGTTTTCATTACCATCTCTTCATAGACCATTTTGAAATCAGGAAGTATGCTGATTTCTTCTCGAAACAAATAGATTTTTAAGGCTCAACATTGTTGTAGATTATTTTCCTTCAACTCTAAATAGCATCACATACCTTGACCAAAGTACAGGATCCTCAATTAGGTAATGTCATCTGTCAGAATGTGTGCAGTATGTAGCTTTCAAATGAATGTCCATGGACTCAGATGATAAAACAATTCAGTAATGTAGCAAGATATAAAATTAATATGTAGAAACAGCATTTATATGCAAAATAAAAATAGCCAGCTAAACGATAAAGTGATACAGAAAACTTCATTTACATCGCAAAAGAAGATAAATACTTAAAAGTGAACAAAACAAGAAATGTGCAAACTCTGTATGAGGAGGACACAAAAGCAGACTTGAACAAATGAAAAGATGGCCATTAATTTTGGGTAGATGACTCAATCATAAAGATGTCATTTCTCTCTAATGCAATCTTAACAAAATACTAAATACAACAAAATGCCCATAAAAAAAGAAAATAACAAACCATAGTAGCCAGTAAAATACTGAAAAAATTAAAAGCTATGAGGAGACTTTCTTTAACAGCTATTAAAATATACAGAAAGCCTCTGTCATTAGCACAGTGTGGTACTGACACATGAGTAGGCAGACAGACTAGTGAAATAGAATAGAAAGTCTAGAAATAGATCCAAATATATATGAAAATTTAATATTAATGAAAGTAATGTCTCAAATTACTGGAGTAAAGATAGATTTCTATTAAATTGCTGGGAAGAGAAGAAAGGTGGCTGGGTGCACTGGCTCATGCCTGGAATCCCAGCACTTTGAGAGGCCAAGGCAGGCAGATCACCTGAGCCCAGAAGTTGAGACCAGCTTGGGCAACATGGCAAAGCCCTGTGTCTACAAAAAATACAAAGAATTAGCTGGGTGTGATGGCATGTGCCTGTAGTCCCATCTACTCTGGAGGCGAGGGTGGGAGGATCTCTAGAGCCTAGGAGGTTGAGGTTGCACTGAGCCGAGATCATGCCCCTGAACTCCAGCTTGGGTTACAGAGTGAGACCTTGTCTCAAAAATAAATAAATAAATAAATAAATAAATAAATAAATAAAATAATTAATTTAAAAAATTTTTAATAAATGAGTTATGTCTTTTGACAAAAGATACAGTCAGATTAATTCCTCACCTCTCACACATGAAAAACAGAAAAAAAGAAAGAATCCATGAAAGTACTAAAGGATGGATGAATTCTTCTATAATCTAGGTATAGGAAAAGACTTTTAAACTATGATTAGCAATCCATATTCAAAAGAAAAGATTGATAAATTTGACTGCATAAAAATTCTGTCAAGGCAAAAACACCATAAGTGAATTGTACAAAAACCAAATAGCAATTTGGAAGAAATACAGATGTCAATAAAAATAAAGCAATTTGAGTGGGAAATTATGGAAGCAAATTCTTATTTTATTTACTGTACCTACCACCTCTTCAGAATCTTTCATCTTAAGTTTGGCTTACCTCAACATGATTACTCTGACACATGTTTGCAGCATTTGTATGTCAGGTTATTTTATAGGGCTATAGGAATTTCTGTCTGACAATTGCCCTCTCAAAGTCTTCTTAGAAATCAGTGCTGTGCCTCTCCAATAGGAAGCTGAGAGCACCAGCCCACCCTGGGCTTTTTTCTTACCCATCAGGTTTCTTTCTTTTCTTCCTGAAAAGCCATTGTTCCTTCTGTCCTTCGAATGCTTTCTTCTCATACAATCTCTCCTCAAGGGGAAGAAGAAAAGACGAAGTGTGAATAAGGAGTATAATTTATAACTATGCATATACTGAGTTATGAGATGATATAAACAAAGAAACAGCTTCATATTACTTTTAGATATAAAAAGTAAAATATGAATATAAATTCTTATTAAAAATAAAATTACCATGTGTGAAATCATACATATTTAAGTGTGCACTTCATTCTGAATTTAATTACAATAATTTATGTTTCATATATAATATGAAAATAATATTTCATATTTAACACCAGAGAGAGCTACATTTCCTCATTTAATTTACTATAATTATGAAAAAACAACCACAATAAAGCAACACATATTCTTTTTTTTTTTTTTTTTTGAGACGGAGTCTCGCTCTGTGGCCCGGGCTGGAGTGCAGTGGCCAGATCTCAGCTCACTGCAAGCTCTGCCTCCCGGGTTTACACCATTCTCCTGCCTCAGCCTCCTGAGTAGCTGGGACTACAGGCGCCCGCCACCTCGCCCGGCTAGTTTTTTTTGTATTTTTTAGTAGAGACGGGGTTTCACCGTGTTAGCCAGGATGGTCTCGATCTCCTGACCTCGTGATCTGCCCGTCTCGGCCTCCCAAAGTGCTGGGATTACAGGCTTGAGCCACCGCGCCCGGCCAACACATATTCTTGAGTTTATGAATAATAAAACTTGTATTCTTTGATCAGTTGAATGCAGTTGAATCGAAGGGTGGTTAGGGAGGTTTCAGGAATTAAAGTTGTGTGTTTTCTTTAGTTTTTATTTTTTTGAGGTAGAAGCTCTCTCTGTTGCCCTGGCTGGAGTGCAGTGGAGCAGAGGCTCACTGCAACCTCAGCCTCCAGAGCTCAGTTGATCCTCTTACCTCATCCTTCTGAGTAGCTGGGACCACAGGTGCACATCACCATGCCTGGCTAATTTTGTGCATTCTTCATAGAGGTGGGGTTTTGCCATGTTGCCCAGGCTTGTCTCAAACTCCTGGGCTCAAGTGACCCATCCGCCCCGGCCTCCCAAACTGCTAGGATTACAGGTGTGAGCCACTGCACCCAACCTGTGTATTTTTTCAAAGGGTGAATTCAATTTTCTAAAAGCGTGCTATATTTGGGAAAAAATGACTTTATTATTTTCCAGAACTTTTTTGCATAATGGTTTATTTTTATTCATTTTCCAATTATTGGTTGAGGAAAATGAAACTTCGCTTTGCTCATTTTGGATAGTTGCTAAGAACGTTTTACCTTACCAAATTCAACTCAGTTTTGGCTTTAGTTTCCAGAATACCTGTTACCTACTGGGTGCCTCCTTGACAAGTTACTGAAGATGAAACATACTGGTTCAAAATTTCAGTCTGTTTGCTCCTCTTTAAGTGAGATGCCATAAAAGCAGTGATTTGAAAACTCACTATACAGATTTTAAAATACTAATGTGGATTCTAGAACCTAGGCATACATGAAAATCTTATTATTTAAAATATGTTTAGGTCAGAAACTAGCATTTCTGTTTATAACTTTTATTCAGGCAATTATAGCAACATAGGTTTTGTTTTGTTTTGTTTTGTTTTGCTTTTAAATCAAAAAACAAACCAAGCATCTTTTGGGTCTTTCCCTCCTTCCAAAACTCCCTCCTTCTGTATATTCCTCCCTTTGTTTCTAATTGTTTCTGAGAGCATAACTCTATTAACTAGATTTTGACACCTGGATGAGATCTCATTTTTCCAAAGTGTTTCTAAACATAATACATCTTATTTCCATAAGGAACACACACATTTGGGAACAAAAATCTGTTCTTTCCCCCGATTCGGGACCTTTTGTACCACAATGCCTGCTCACTTGTCTTGAAGTATCACTTCCTTGTTCATTAGTCTCTGAAGAAATGTATAGTTTTTTCTTTGCCTATAAAATTAAGTGATCCACTCTTCAGCCTCATTAATTAGAAACTGATTAACTCAAAGATCTTTAGAGATAGAGCAATACAACGTTAGAACATGTCAGAAACACTCCTACACTTAGTAATGGGAGAACTCGAACCTGGGGTTGAATATATATATATACACACACACACACACACACATATATATGTATATATATGATATTCAATATATATGTGTATATATATGATATTCAATATATATATAAAATATTCAATATATACACTCAATACATATATATTATATATATATGTATTTATCTTATTTCTTCTGACCATCAGTCAGAAAGAGAAAGCTGAACCATCAGTGGAGAAAGCTGAACATTTCTTATTGAATGACACATAGAAATTAGCTTGGAAGGTGAGGGACCAACAATGTGGGCAAGATCAGCTTATACTATGCCAGGTACAGCAATGTTAATGGCTTCTAGGGGCAGTCATGATTCTTGGAGCCGTGTTTCAGCAAACTGGAAGAGAGGAAGAAAATCACTTCATTCTGCTTCTCCTCTGAGAATAATTGTGCTAAATTATTCATGGATTATCTCTTTTAATCTTTGCTGCAAAGTTAAGGAGTAGGAACTCTGATAGCTCTATTTTGTGCATAATAAGGTTAATCAGTTTGTCCAAATTAAACACTTAGAAAGTAAGAGCATTGAATTCAAAGCAAGGCAGTCTGACTTGAGAGTAAATTTCTATATGAATACTTCGTGTAGCTAGAGAAGGCCAAGAGGACCTCCCCCACCAGGACAAGACATGGATTGGGTTAGAAAATGCATATGAGTTTCTGAAACTGGTCAGACTGAAGGCTCTGTCTGATATTTTCTCCTTTTGATGCCAGAGGGCCAAAAAGACAAATTTTAGACTCTTATTTTGCAAAGGATCTTAGAAATTGTATAGCAGACGAGTCCTTGGGAGGCTTAATGATTAGTCAAAGTCACCAAACCAATCAGTTGAAGAGCTCATATTGAAATGTCCATTTTGGGGACTTTCTTTTCACCACTTCACTGTAGTATACTTTAAGTATCAGATGGGACTAGAAAATAATGTGCAGGAATAATTTTATGGGAGGTAACAAGAGTCAGTCTGAGTCAGCTGAGGAAGCAGACTGAATTACGAACATTACTTTGAAGAACAGGTGGAATATTTACAAAAAAAAAAAAGTACAGGGAGATTTCAAGCAAGAGAAAGGCCCTTTCATTCACTACTCTACTCAGCAAACTTATAATACAATCATTGATACCTTCTATAAATTTCCATCCTACAGTCTTAAATTGCCTTTCTACTAAGAATGCTTTTATAACTTTTGTCATTTCAAATCCTATCCCTTAAGGTCCACTTCAATACTTGCTTCCATGAAACCCTGTGTAGACCATTTTAACCCTAAATGTTTTCTATTTTTCTTACCTGAAATTCCCCCAACCCTCATGCTCAAAAACGGCAGACTCTCATCCTGTACATTACTACTCACCTTATAGTCGTTCCCCAATTGCACCATGTGTGAGCTTTCTGTAGTTCTCTCTTTACCTCTTTTGTTTCTCAAGATGTTTTTATTTATGTGTTCACAAACCATTTATTGTCTCCTCGATTCCAGGCACTGGCCCAAGTGCTCCATACATGAAGGTGAATCAAACCGTGAGCTGGTCCTCAATGAGGTGCAGAGAAGCGGAAGGGACAAGAATGCAAATACATTATTATAATTCAGTTATGAAAACATGTATTGTGGAGCCCTGCTCTAGAGACAGCAAAGGGAACAAATAAAGAAGTTGTCAACTCTACTTTTCCTATAACTCTATGCTTCATTATAGGTTGGGACACTAGGAATGTTTTTGATGCAAATGACTTATATAGTGAATGTAACCATCTGTTTATATGGGATTCCATGTAAATTCACCAAAGTATAATATTGGAAGGATTTTGACTATTGTTCACAAAATTACAAAATTTGTACTAGATGATCTGCCAAAACCTGTATGATTTCTTTATTTCTCTAGTTTCAGTCCTCTGGAGTCTCTTTGTGAATGGTAAACTCTCAACAAGTCTCAGTAAGCTTAGATAGAGATTCCATAATTGGAAGGGGCAAAAATGAACTCTAACTCACTTCTGACCAGTCTTTATAGATGGCTCTGCTCTTCCTAGAGAAACCAGAAGCAGAGAGGACCAGCACAGTAGGAAGAGAGTGGTGAATCCATTAGGCATATTCAAACTCAAATAGGGAGCAGGGGACAGAGTTCTGGGCCCACAGTAAATGTTTAATAAGCATTTGGTCAGTGAATGTCCGTATGGCATTTGCTCCTTAGAACTCTCTCCTGAGTTACGACTTTTTAAAAGGCTATCAGTCTTCTCAACCCACTGGCTTAGAGGTATCAATGCGCAGAGGTTTAAGCTCTGTTCTAAAGTAGACTGCAGAGCATGCTCGCATGTTCTGGCACAGAGACCAGCTTTGTACTCTAGGAAGCCTCCCACATGGGGTGTCATAGAGATTCGAGAAATCAGATTTGTAAAAAAGAGAAGGAAGCTGCCAGCCCTGGAGAGGTTCCAGAGCCACCCACGGTTGGCTGCCAAAGCCTGTATTGGGCATTCAATAATAGCACTATGAGGGTTAGGAGGGGCAGAGAGAGATCAGCTAACGGCACAGAAGTGTGTCCATAAATGGCCTGCGGAACAGGCCCTTTTCTCTACCCTGGGGTTATAGAGGCTGATGAAAAAGGGAAAAGTCATTTCAGATCACTCTATTTTTAATTACATATATGTATATTCAAGCACTAGAAAATGATGCTAGTTAAGCAGAAAGGTGATATATTGAAGGAATACTGTGTAACTCCCAAACCCTCTGGAAGTCTAAAGAACCAAACTCATAATAAAGGCAGAACCAGGACAGACTGGATGGCCAGAGCTTGTAGAGATGGACCCTGGCTGCCGCCACTGTCAGTCCTGCCACGAGTGGCCCTCTGTTGCTGGTCACCATTACTGCCTGTTCTGGGACCACTCCCCCTTAATATTGGACTCTTCTGCTGCCAGAGTCACAACTGATGAATTCTGCACTGTCCCCTCTTGATTGCATCATTCATCTAGGAATAATGTCTCAAATGAGACCTTCGTCTGGCTGAACATAGGTCCTCTAGCTACAGGGAGCTCAGAAAGGGAGTAGCAGCCTCCCACCTCCTTCGTCTTTCAGGATGAGATGCAGGGCTCCACTTTCTACTAGTCTTGATGTTTCCTCACATACAAAAGTTGTCTGGATGCTGGTTATTAAGCAATTGTCTCTTTGCTCTCTTCTTAGTGGCACTGGGGCTGGAACTGTGCAAACCATATTCCTCCACTGCCAGTTGGCCCCCTGTCAGATTCTACCAATAGGGGCCACTAGAAGGAGATGAGAAGGCTAGGGGATGGGGAAGAAACTTGTTCCTTCTTCATTTGCTCCCTGTGCCTGTCAGGCTCTCCCCAGGAATGATTATTCACCCTGTCCGGGGCAGTCAATTCCAGTCTTGAGTTTCTTCCCACATTCCAAGAACCAACCTCATAATTGCCCACATCCTACCCTGAGAGGCCAACTCCAATCTGCCTGTGCTCCATCTTCAGTGACCTGGGCCTTAGCTCAGTGGTGACTCCCTTCTGAGCTACTAACATACCAGGGGGGCTTTCCTTTCTCCTAAGTTGTTTGGGTCCCAACTCTAGAGGACCTTCTCCCTATGCTTTCAGGTTCTCATAAGGCCAACCTCTTCCCTTTGCTGCTCCAAGCACAGGGATGGCAGATGCCCCCACAGTTATTATCTCTGTGTCACCTCAGTTGTCACCTTTGCCTTCTTTAGACCCCAACACCCATTTAACTAATTCCTTATGTTACATTCTTCCTGTTAAAACATTAGTATGGTTTAAACATATTAGATCTTGAATAATATAGCTTCCAAAATGACAAATGTCCTGCACAGCACGTATTTATAAATAATTTGATATTTCTAGAGCATAAAATATGAAAGTGACCTTGGCTGGAGAGGCAGAGAAGGGCCAGATAATGGAGGACTCGCTTTCCTTCAAGCAGTGTATGCTTTATTCCTTGGGTAGCAGAGGGTTAGCAAAGATTTCTGAATAACAAAGGGTCAATCACATTTGTTTGTTAGTGTGCAACTGGCGGTGCTTTAGGGGATGAATTGGGGAGGGTTAAGTTTAGAGAAAATCATAGGAGACAATTGTAATAGAACTAACACTATTTGCCTTAGTCTCTTCCTGCTACTATAACAAAATATCTTAGACCAGGCAATTACAAATAATAGAAATTTATTTTCTTATAGTTCCTGAGGCTAGAAAATCCAAGATCAGGGTACTAGCAGATGTAATGTCTTGTGAGGGCCTGTTCCTCACAGAGGATGCATTTTCTGTGTCCTCTCATGACTGAAGATAACAGTTTCCTTGCACCTCTTTTAGAAGGTCATTAATCACATTGATGAAGGATCTACCTTCACGCCTTAATCACCTCCTGAAGGCCCCACCTCTTAATACCGTCACATTGGCAATTAAATTGCAACATAGGGATTTTGAGTGGATACATTCAGACCACAGCAGTACTGAAGCAAAAACGTAACTGGTTTGAATGATAAGAAATCCATTTATAAAGAAAGAGAATATTGGTGGAGGCACACGCATATGGAGTTAACATGAGGTGATCAGTTTGGGACGTGTGAAATTTAAAGTTCTTGTGGGACATACTGGTGGATGTTTCTAAGAGACAGCTAGAGACATAAATTTGTGATTCTTTAGTATGTAAGTGAGAGTTGAAGTAATCTGATGAGATAATAGAGCATTGAGGTGTCCTATCACCCATCAGTGGGGCTTGGGTGTGCTAGGCTGGAGGGTCAGCTATGTAGGTCAATCCTAAAGGACCATAGCTAGGTCTAAGCAGCTGTCTTGAAACCTTGAGGAGGACAAGAAAGAGCAAGAGGAGAAGAGTCTGTACATAAATGTATAGGAACCAGGAGAGCCAGGAGAGCCAAATCAGCAGATGAGATCAAAGGGTAGGAGTGGGTAAAAATTGGGAAATAAGTCAAAATAAGCACTCAAAACAATGGGAAGAGAGCCAGAGCAAAGCTGAAAAGTGTTCATTAGTCTATGCTATTAGTAGATAACTGTTGACCTTAGAGAACACAAATTCAGAGGAGTAGGGGTGCAAAAGTTTAAAAAAGTCGAAAACAGAGGTGCAGAAAACTGGATGGTAAGGGAGCAAGTTGAGTTAACAGGACAGACCCACTGCAGCTATAGAGGAAAGAAGAGAGAAGGGAAGAGAAAGTTACAGCAGGGTGATAGTAGGCCTTTGTTTGGCTTCTTGTTTTCAGATGTAAGTGAAGTAAGCTTGTTTACCTGCTGAGAGAAAATAGATGAAAAGGAAATTGTTAAGGCATAAAAAGAAAACTGTAGAAAAGTATGTGTGTAAGATTGAGGTTTGGAGCTCAGATGGATGGATTATGTTTGGTTGGAGGAGAGGTGTGGAGGGTGTGTGTGTGTGTGTGTGTCAAAGTGAAAGGAGATAATGCAAAGAGGCAAACAGACAAGTAATTTTGCATCTAGGAGATGTCAAGCAGTTGAAGAGGCTCAAGCCTGTAGCCTCATGTTCTCTGCAATCCCACTCTTGGGTGGCAAATGGGTGGTAGGTAAGATATGGAGATTGGGAAGATTGTTGTGAAGAACAAGGAGCAGAGATAAGAAAGGCAATAGAGGAGGATTTTTGTGTCTGATTAGAACATAGCCAAATTATTGTATGTGATTGCCAATTCTAACTTTCAGACAAGAAAGTATTAATATTTGAGAACAGAACGTTTTGAAGTCAGCAAATTGGAAGACAGTTTGGCAGTTTCTTACAAAATTAAATATATTCTTAGCTTATGACCTGACAGTTGTGCTCCTTGGTATTTACCCAAATTAGTTGAAAACTTATGTCTACACAAAAATCTGTCTATGAACATTTATAGCAGTTTTGTCATAATTGCCAAAACTTGGAAGCAACCAAGATGTGCCTTCAGCAGGTGAACGGATAAACTGTTTAACATCCTAACAAGAGTCTACTATTTAACACTAAAAAGAAATGAGCTATCAAGGCGTAAAAAGAACAGAAGAACTTTAAATTTGTATTACTAAGTGAAAGAAACCAATATGAAGGGCTACATACTGTATGATCCAACTATCAACTATACAACACTCTGGAAAAGGCAAAACAATTGAAATGGTAAAAAGATCAATGGTTGCCAGGGGTTGGCAGAAAAGAAGAATGAATTGGCAGAGCACAGGGGATTTTTAGGGCAGCAAAACTACTCTGTAAAGTATTATAATGGTAGATACATGTCACACATTTGTCAAAACCCATAGAACGTGCAATTGCAGGAGTGAACTCTAATGTAAATGATGGATTTTGGATGATAATAATGTGTCAATGTGCATTTATTGATTGTAACAGATGAATCACTTTAGTGAAGGAGGTTGACAGTTGCGGACCTTTGCACGTGTAGGGGTAGAGGGCATGCAACGACTTTGTATAATACTTTCTGCTCAGTTTAACTGTAACTAAAACTGCTTGGTTTAGTTAAGAGTCTACTTAAGAAAAAGCCAACCAATCAGGATCTTAAAAATTCTTGTTACAGTTCTTGTCTTTGAAACAAAGGCTAAGCTAATGGTGTGTATCAAAGGCCCCAGAGAAAGTGTAAATTTCAGTCTTCAGTCTTGTGCTGACACAGTGTTCCCTTCCAGAGGAGGAAGGTAGCCAATCTCATGGCTGGCCCATAGCTTGTTAGGAGACCTGATGTGGGAAGCCTTAGCCAAATGTGAAATAGGTATGCCATCATGTTATTTCTCTTAGCAATTAGAATTTAGAAATTTAGAAAGGAATCAGTACTCTAACACAGGAGCAGAAGTTCATCAGCCATGGTGAGTGAGGCCATGAGGAAGGCAGGGCCAAAGTCATGAGACTTCTAATTTAGGTGTAAGTAGAGACCAGGGAGCAGAGGGGAAGACAGGAAGTAATGGTGGGCGGAACCATGAGGGTGAACTGGAGCTGAGTTAATGGCACATGAATTCCTGTTGCTGATGACACGTCATATAAGTTGTCACCTTTCCAGTTCCCTTCCCTGTGATACATCTGTCCTATGGTTCCTGTCCTCAGATTCATTCAAATAAGGTCCTGTCAGCCTTAGTGTGAGAATTTTTATAATTCCCCTCTATCACTTGAGCTATCCTGATAGAGTCTTTATTCCACACATCCAAAATAACCTGCCTAGCATGGTTATCATAAAGAAGAAGAGAGTACATTGTAATATTAAAACAAATTTCATCCACTTTATGATTTTAGCAAGTCATCTCTCCTGGTCATGAGATCTGTTCTTTGAGAGGAATTCTATATAGGAATCAAACATTTTTGCCAAGACAGAATTGCCTGAACCTTTCTGCCTCATATACTCCTTATTAAATGTATGAGTTCCAAATAGAATATAGCTTTTGGTTTCTGAATGAGGTAAGAATTGGATAAATCAAATCATATGGGGGATTACCTAACCCACAAATCTTTCCTTTCCGAAACAGGCTCTCTCTCTGACACCCAGGCTGAGTGCAGTGACATGATCATGGTTCACTGCAGCATCAACCTTCTGAGCTCAAGCCATCCTCCCACTTCAGTCTCCCAAGGAGCTGGGACTACAGGAGCACACCACCACGCCCTACTTGGATAAATTTTTTAGTTTTTTTGTAGAGACAGGGTGGGCTCAAACTCCTGGGCTCAAGCAATCCTCCTGCCTTGGCCTCCCAAGGTGCTGGGATTACAGGCATGAGCCACTGTACCTGGCCCAAACCCACAAATCTTTATGATAACCTTAACCCATCCTTTTAATAAAGAACTTAATTATTATTTATCTCCTTCATGCTATCGTGGTGCCTAGTACCTGATTGAAAATAAACTTAAATACTGTCTTCACTTACGTTGAGTTATATTTCCATGTTTTTTGAGTACAGAGATTCATTGATAAGAAACAAACTCACAGTGAGTAGAAAATTAGTGCAGTCATGCAAATGTGAGCAATGCCTGTCTCAGGCCCTGGCTACTCCAAAATAAATGGCATGGTCTCTCCTCTCAAAGAGCTTACTGTCCAGTGGAAGAGACAAAGATGTAAAATAAATGCAAAATAATGTGACAACTGCCAGAATGCATATAGGTGCAAAGTACTAAGCAGCATAGAGGAGAGAGTGAGTAGCTGTGAGGTGAGAGAGAAGATGAGGAGGAATAAGGGCAATTTCAGTTCTCTACATTATTGCTGATTTTATGGCGGATTCCAAGCTGCAAGATCTTGATATGCCAGTAGGGTTGTCCCTGTCAGATAAATACCTGTCAGATAAATAAATAGGGAGAAAAACACTCAGGAATGTGGGTGACATATTAATGACTATGGATGGAATTGAGACTTATTCTATGCAGAGATAATAGCATCTTTTAAAAGAGTGATGGGCGTGGAAGCAGAGTATGGAAGGATAGACAGTGGGGACTTAGAGAGGTGGGGGGATTGCCGGGGTTGGATGGTGGGAGGTTGCTTGGTGGGTACAATGTATATTGCTCCAGTGATGGATATACTGAAGGCCCTGACTTCATCACAATGTAATATATTAATGTAGCAAAATTGTACTTGTGCCCCATGAATAATACACAAATTAAAAAATATTTTTTCAAAAAAAAAAAGAGTGATGGGGTGAAAGAATATTTTTGTTCAGGCACTATAAGTAGTTTGGTAAATGTATCAGTTATCTTTTTGCCACAAAACGTTGTGTAACAAACCATCCCAAATCCAGTTGCTGAACAACAATCATCCGTTCTTTCTCATGTATCTGTGAGTAGGCTGGATGCTTCTGCTGATCTCGTTGTACTCTACTGATCTAAGCTGAGTTCTCTCCTGAATCTGTGATCAACTGGCCTGAAGCTGAGAGCAGATGGGTTTAAGATGGCCTCAGTCAGGATGACTTGTCACTGCTCTGTGTGAACTCTTCTCCACCAAGTTGGCCTGGACTTGTTTTCATGGTGGAGGCAGGGTTCTAAGAAAGAGCATAAGGCCGCTTGAGGACTGGACTTAGAACCAGCACACCATCACCTTCCATAAGGCAAAGCAAGTCACTAAGCCAGTGCAGATTCACAGAGGGGGAAAATAAGTCACTGCTACACAGTCAGTTTGCAAAGGGTGTGGAGGGATGGAAAACTGGGGTCATTTGCACTATCAATCCATGTCACTATGTAGGAATAGAAGGTTCATGTGACTGGTGAGAGGAGAGTCCGGGAAGTTATAGAGGACCCCAGGCTTTGTAAATGGAGGTAAGAAATGTGGACTGGCAGAGGAAGAGAAGCTTGGAAGAACTGGAGGCAGAGCAGAGATAGGATCAGTTTCTCACTTTAGGAAAATAACACTGGCTGCAATAAAGAGGATGAATTGGAGGGATCCAACCTTTTCCTTGTAAACAAATATCTGGGATGGAACTCTGCATAGTTATCTGTTTATTTATATCCCACTTCATTCCAAAAATGATATAATGCCACAACTCTTCCATAGTTGCTATCAAAAATATATGTATTTATGTCCTGTCTACTTCTAAAAAGAATTTGAAGCAGCTCTATTTGAATTCTTCCCAAAGGCCATCTTGGAAGTATGTCGTTGTCTGACTTAACTGAGCTATCAGTAAATGAAACTCCCAGAGCTTCTAGCCAAAGAATATTCCTGGAGGCGAAATAAACAGAGGTGAATTTGGCTGTTTGAAAACACATGTAAGCTCTTTATTTAGAACTCTGATTCCATGGTAGCTGAAGAGAAAGAAAGGTATGGCTGGCAGCATGAGTTCAAAAAGAATATTTACCATTCCAGGCAACTTAGGAAATGCTGCAATAATTTCTGCTTAGCAAACACAAAAATAAGCTGGTAAAAGTCATAGCTTGCTTGTACAACAAAGCTGAGATAAGAAAAAGGCCCTGCACAGACTGAACAAGTAACCGGCAAAGTTTAGGTTGCTTTTCAGCCAGTTGCTCATATTGGAACAAACTTGAAAAGCTATGCTTTGCTTTCACTCTCACATCTGCATATGAAAACAAAGTAGAAGTGATTTTCTTAGATTTTCATAGAAGATTCTTCCTGAAACTCAATGTATATTTTTTAAACCAAGAGGGAAATTTCTTTTCTTTTTTCTTTTTTTGGAGATGGAGTCCCACTCTGTTGCCCAGGCTGGAGTGCAGTGGAGCAATCTCAGCGCACTGCAACCTCTACCTCCCAGGTTCAAGTGATTCTCTTGCCTCAGCCTCCTGAGTAGCTGGGACTACAGGAACACACCACCATGCCCAGCTAAATTTTTTGTATTTTTACAAAAAAGCAAAGCCATCGCGTCCGGCCGGGAAATTTATTTCAAGTTCAATGTTAGTCAATGTAGTAAATTCCATAGTTTCAGGATTAAGACACTTGATCCTACCATTTTCATTTGTCCTACATACATTTACAGAAGATGCATTGTGTAGGTCTGTGTTAAATACTGGGGCTGCAGAGATGAGTAATATTTGATCCTTCTTCTTGAGTTGTTCATCGATAAACACAGAATAAGGTAAATGGCAACAGATCTCGCTAAGCTCTAGTTCCTAATTGTGAACAAAATGCTGTGAAACAATAGGTGAGAGAGTGAAAGTCTTAGTTTCTCTATATTAGTCCCTTTGTCTTGGAGCTCATATTCTTCGGACAAAAGTCAAAACAGGAAAAGTGTTCTTGCTTGTAGCACACAAACATTTTCTGAGGATCATTTAATCATAGATTTCTGTTACCTCCACAGTAGGATCTGATTCTAGCTAATACCAACACAGAGACTTCTTTTAAAGGAAATAATTCCAGGGAGATTGTAACACTACATAGTGCATATATATCATTTAGATGTTTGTCTTCTCATTTACAAAGATGATACTAATAGCTGGTGTAATGTAAGTCCTTCACTTGTTGGTGCAACCCCAGTTTAGGCCTGTTATCCCAACTTTTTTTTTTTGAGATGGAGTTTCACCCTTGTTGCCCAGGTTGGAGTGCAATGGCACTGTCCTGGCTCACTGCAACCTCTGCCTCCTGGATTCAAGTGATTCTCTTGCCTCAGCCTCCTGAGTAGCTGGGATTACAGGTGCCTGCCACCATGCCTGGCCTTTTTTTTTTTTTTGTATTTTTAGTTGAGGCGGGGTTTTACCATGTTGGCCAGGCTGGTCTTAAACTCCTGACCTCAGGTGATCCACCTGCCTCGGCTTCCCAAAGTGCTGGGATTACAGGTGTGACCCACCATGCCTGGCCCAGATGATTTGTTAGTAACACCCCCCTCAAAAGAGTTCTGGTTTGGATAGTAAATTACATGGCCACTGTACTAACAACAAATTTTCAGCAAAATGAGCAATGGAGCTGGTTTCCCAGCAGTGATTCTTCATTTGTGGATGCCAAATTATCCATGCTGTCTTGCACAATCCCTTCTCCTTTTTGATCAGGGATGTGAACTTTTATGATGTCTGGCCTAGACTAAAAATGCTGTTTGTGGCTATGCAACATGTTTTCTCAGAGTAGAGCTAACTACTCTGTGTAGAGATCATGACCATGGGAGCCCATCAGTGCTCTGCATGAGCCAGGAGGGAAGCTGGCTCTGTTAACAGCTTGATAATTGCAACTTTGGCAAAGGGAAGGAAAGACACTCCCCTCAGTACATTTTGCACTAGAATTATAATTCACATACCAACCTTGAATTCTCACCACCATGTCAATTTCAATACTTGTGTAGTTGTCATGCTTCCTAAAATATACTGACAATACTTGTCATGTTTCCTAAAATATAGTGAAAATAAAAGTTTTAAAGATGATTTTATAAGGTAATAGGGCAAAACATTTTATGCTTTTGTGAGTGAGGAGCAGGGCTGGGCTTTGGCTCTTTTCCTGTCACTAATCTTGCATTTACTTTTTTCATGTATATTGATAGTTCTTCAATTAACTATCCTTGTGTACTTTACAAGTTGCATGTAACTCAGTCACTCTCTGTTTGGTTAGTAAGCTTTTATAATTTGGATTTCTATAACAACTACTCTTTGGGATGAGCCTGGTTTGAGTTCTATTATGACACTAACTACTAGAAAAATAGACTATGGTCTTTAGAGCCAAACAGACCAGATTTAAGTACCAGCTTTGCTGGTCTATAGCTTTGTGACCTGGAGCAAGTTACTTACCTTTTCAGGCCTCAGTGATATCAAGTGTCAAATGGGGACATTAAAGTTCAACTCTTTATGTCATTGTAAGACTCATTACAAGGCTTTATAGCTAGTAAGGTGCTCAACAAATAATTTTCTTTCTCTTTGCATCCCACTAAAGAAAATATAACTCAACCTCTGGAATGCTCCTACTTTACAATTTTGTTTTTGTTTGTTTTGTTTTGTTTTGTTTGAGACAGAGTCTAGCTCTGTTGCCCAGGCTGGAGTGCAGTGGCATGATCTTGGCTCACTGCAACCTCCACCTCCCAGGTTCAAGTGATTCTCATGCCTTAGCCTCCTGAGTAGCTGGGATTACAGCACCACCACACCTGGCTAATTTTTGTATTTTTAGTAGAGATGAAGTTTCACCATGTTGTCTAGGCTGGTCTTGAACTCCTGGGCTGAAGCGCTCCACCTGCCTAAGCCTCCCAAAATGTTGGGATTACAGGCATAAGCCATTGCGCCCGGCCGTACTCTACAATTTAAAAAATTTAACTTACCCCCATAAGACTTCTCATTACTAAAAAAGAAATCCTTGAGTACAAATATTTTTAGATAATATAAATATCCCTGGAGGAACACCAGGTTTCTCCAGGTTTCTGATTTTAGGGTCTCTTTTGCTAATTCAATAGGAGGGGTCTGTCTTAAGGAAATTAAAAACAAAAACTGGTAGGCTGCTTTCTATTTGTACATATAAAGTATTGAATTTAACACTTGTTAATTAAATAGTTTTTCAAAATTAGCTGGAATTAAAAACATTTTTAAAATAATTAAAAAGTATTATTATTTGCCATGTGAAAAGACAGGTTGCTCTAGTTGTAGAGAATCATGGCCCACATAAAAATAATAGAAATTGGCAACCTTGTTTTGGAATATATTGCAGCATGTGAAGAAGACGTAGAAGGGTGGACTTGGAGAGTACGTCCCAAAGGAAAAATTCTTCAGAGGACATATATCTATTACACGAGGCTCACAATATAAGTCAAATACTTTTTTAAAATGTCACTAAGAGGAACAAATGTCTCTCCTGCTGGGAGGACATATCCTCCATAGTAAGCGCAGTGGAAAGATATTTGATGAGGACTGGAAAAGGGACAAGTATGCATGGAAGTGTCGGAGGTGGAAGAGCGGCACATAAGAAACAATGGGGTGCGTGACAGGGGGCGGGAAAGCAGGTGCTGCATGTCAAAGGGAGACTTTGAAGGAGGAAACCTGTAATGATAACAATTTCAACAGAGGAATCATATCATGAAAAGATCTTCCAGTTATTTGTGCAAATGCCACTTTTTCAGGGAAGAAAATGAACACCCTTTGTGAAATTATTCTCACACTTCTGATTTCCTTTCCTTTTTTCTCCAAACCACTAGTCACATGTTGATATGCTATCAAATTTCTCTATCAATTTTGTTTATTGTCTATCTCTCCTCAGTAGAACGTTAAGCTCCATGAGGGCAGGTGCATCTGTCCATTTATTCTATTGTGCACTTTTGTATTCCTAGCATATGACAATACAAATTTCTTGCATCAGTCAATAAATGAATGCCCACATGAATCAGCTATTGTGGGTGGAAGAGGTAGTATCTTCTAGGAGGAGGGAATTAGTCATGTGAAGTCTCTTCAATACATTTATTGAATTATATGCTCACGTGCATAAACACTGGCAGACTGTGAAGTGGAGATCTCCCAAAAATGAAACTCTGATTTTCATAGATACCCATAAAAAGTTTTTTAAGAGTGAATTATTTGTCAAGTTGCTTTTGGAACATTTTGTTGTTTGTTCTTATTTCCCAGTATAAATACTACTGACATGGCACATCTGTCTCCATTTGATACATACAAAAATGGCAGCAAGTATGCCCCAGATATCAAAAGACCAAGGCAGAAAATTCTGGAGGAGAACACAAATACTGGATACAAGTATTTCTCAAATGGAGAAGGAGAGAGACACAAACAGATTTCAATGTGCCATATACTGTAAAAAGGCAATTTCCACTTCCATCCCCACCTTCTGCCCCTGCAAAAGGACAGAACAGTTAAAAGGACCTGTTTATAGTAAAAAATTTATAAATTCTATCATTCAATAAGTATTAGTAACTGTAGTCCTATTTAACAAATTTTGTTTGATGAAATTTTAAGGGAATAAATGAAAAACAATCAGCTATTCTTTTCTAACAAGGAGAATGATCTTTAAATTTTAAAGGTAGAACAAATTAAAGGATTACAAAATAATACAATAAGCAACTGTATGCCAACAAATTAAATAACCTGAATGAAATAGACAAACTCCTAGGAGGACACAAATTACCAAAAGTAACTCCAAGGGAAATAGAAAAATGTGAATAGACCTATAATGAGTAAAGATAATGAATCTGTAATTGGTAAACCTTCTACAAAGAAAAGCCCAGAACCAGATGGCTTTACTGGTGAATTCTACCAAACATTTAAAGAATAATTAGTACCAATCCTTTCAAAATCTTCCAAAAAGTAGAAAAGGAGACAACACTTCTAAATGCATTCCATAAGGCCAATAATATCATTATACCAAAGTCAGAAAGATAGATCACAAGAAAAAATTACCTTCAGATAAAAATCCCTTATGAATATGGATGTAAATAAGAACTACAATGAAATATAACTTTATACTCACTAAGATGGCTATATATTTTTTTTAAAAAGACAGGAAAACAGTCTGGCTGCTCCTCAAAAAGTTAAACATAGCATTACTACCTGATTAATTAATCCTACTCCTAGTTATATACCCAACAGAATTGAAAAGAGAGACTCAAAGCCGATACTTATATACTAGTGTTTACTGAAGCATTATTCATCATATCCAAAAATGTAGACAAGCCAAATGTTCATGAACTGATGAATGAATAAACACAATGTCATATGTTTGTACAATGAAATACTATTCTGCCATAAAGGGAATGAAGTACCGATAAATACTAAACATGGATGAACCTGAAAACTTTATGCTAAGTGGAGGAAGCCAGACAACAAGATCATATATTGTATGATTTCATTTATCTAAAAAGTCCAGAATAAGAAATTCATAGAAAGTAGATTAATAGTTGCCAGTGCAAGGGGGTACTGGAGGGGAAATGGGAAGTTACTACTTAACAGGTATGAAGTTTCTTTTTGGGGTAATGATAATTTTCTGGAATTAGTGGTGATAGTTCCATATGTTGTGAATATACTAAAAGACACTGGATTGTATGCTTTAAAATTGCTTAAATGGTGGATTTAATGTTAGTCACTTTATCCCAATAAAATAGGTCACAAGATTTATGGGAAAATAGGATTTAAGAGATAATACTCAAAAACTTATCAGTGACACATAAAAAGCAGGTAGGAATTTAATTAGACAGAATGGAATCTAATAAAATGGGAGCACAGTTTTACACATTCTAAATGGTTAAGAAATAAATGGATACTATAATAGTTATGGTATTTTACCTTGAAAAATATCTAAAGTTTGCTTGTAGAAGTGGGTGCCTGAACTCCCTCTCCCACCAGGCTTGCCTGACTGGCTTCCTCACCCACCATCATGTGTGCAGGAATAAAAGAACAAGGCAGTAAAGGGTAAGGAGAGAGGAAGAGAGACGAGAGCAGAGAGAAAAAATATATAATAAGCCAAGAGGAAATGGGAAAATGAAAGAGTCTTTAGGACAGGAGTTTTTCCATATAATTGTGGCTATGTTTTGATATTATCCTAATACTCAAGCTTGTAGCTTGAAAGTTTTTGTGACACTGAATGCAGATGATGTGGCTCAATGTCCTCATGAGGGTGTGTGCCTGGAGTTTTTGGGTTCTGCATTCACCTAATGGTTCTCTTTGGAAAATATTCAGGCCTTCAAAACAAAACAGATTTGTTTTCTGGCTGGCAAAAATTCAGATTTTTCCATGTGAAAGCAGAACTGACTGAATTTTGTTAGCTTTTTCATATAATTGTGGCTATTTTTTTGATATTACCCTAATACTCAACAAGTTGTAGGTTCCTAAATATTAGCTTCAATGTAGAATCTAAAACTGTATTAATAAACTGTCCACAGTCTGTTACATTAAAATCCATGACTTTGGATTTTATCTTGTACTTTAAATAGGTAGTTTAGCTATGCATCATTTTATAGCATCATTCGTTGTTCATTTGGAAAATATCAGTTCACTGAATTACTAGTCAACTGAATCCAAAGACAGAAAAAAAATTACATACTTAACTAAGTAGGATCTATCCTAGGATGTGAGGTTGTTACATCATGTGAAAATGAATCAGCATAATACACCATATTAATAGAATGAAGGACAAAACTCATGTGATCATCTCAGTAGATGTGGAAAAGCATTTGATGAAATTCAACAATCTTTCATGATAGAAACATTCAACAAACCAGGAATAGAAAAGAAATTTCCCCACCTGATAGCATCTACAAAAACCCCACAACTAGCGTTATGCTTAATGGTAGAAGCCTGAAAGCTTTCCCACCAGAATCAGGAACAGGGCAAGGATGTTCACTCTCACTACTCTTTTCAACATTGTACTGGAGATTTTTCCATGTAATTTCACAAGAAAAGGAAATAAAAGGCATCCAAATTGGTAAGGAAAGAGTAAAACTATTATTATTTGCAGCTGACATGATATTATAAGTAGAAAATTCTAGGGAAGGTACAAAACAACAGCTATTAGTGCTAATAAACAAGCTTAGCAAAGTTGAAAAATACAAAATAATTATGCAAAAATTAATTGTATTTCTATGTAGTAGCAATGAACAATCTGAAAGGAAAAATTTTAAAAAGTCAATTTATAGTAGTATAAAAAAGAATAAAATATTTACAAACAAAATCAACAAAAGGAGTTTAAGACTTGTGTGTTGAAAACTGTAAAACATTGCTGAAATAAATTAAAGAAGATCTAAATAAATGGAAAGATATCCCATGTTCATGGATTGCAAGATTTAATATTAAGATAATAATTGAGCTACATAATCAATGCAGTTCCTATAAAAATTCCAGCTGTTTGCTATCTTTTCCTCAGAGATAGACAATTAATTTAAAATGCATATGAAAGTGCAGGAAACCTAGATAGCTTAAATAAACTTGAAAAAGAACAAAGACAGACTCATACTACCAATTTCAAATCTTCCTGTGAAGCTGCAGTGTTAAAAACTATGTGGTACTGGCATAAAAACAGATGTATAGAGCACTAGGAAGCAATTGAAAGTCCAGAAATAAACCTCAAGTTTATGGTCAATAGATTTGCTGGAAGGGTTCCAAGGATATTCAATGGAGAAAAAAAATAGTTGTGTCAAAAATTTGGTGCTGAGACAACTAGATGTCCACATGCAAAAGAATAAAACTGTATCACTCACACCACATACAAAAATTAACTCCAAAGAGATCTAAGACCTAAATTTAATAACAAAATCTATTAAACTCTTACAAGAAAACATAAAGCTTTTTGACCTTGAATTAGGCAATGGTTTCTTAGACATGACATCAAATTATGAGCAGCAACAAAATAAATAAATAAATTAGACTTCATAAAATTGAAAACTTTTGTACTTCAAAAGACACTATCAAGAAAGTTAAAAGACAACTCACGGAATGGGAGAAAATATTTGCAAATCATATATTTACTAAGGGACTAGTTTATCCAGAACATAAAAGACCTTTCGCAACTCCACGTTAAAAAAAGACAGTGCAACAGAAAAATGGGCAACTACTTTTAATAGACGTTTTTAAAAGAAGATATACAAATGGCCAATAAGCACATGAAAAATGTTCAACAGCATTAGTCATTAGGGAAATGCACATAAAAACCACAATGAGATATCATTACACACTCACTAAGATGGTTATAATAAAAATGTCAAACAATAAAAAGTGGTAGCTAGGATGTAGCGAAATTTGAACCCTTTTATATTGTTGATAAGACTTAAAATGGTGCAGCTGCTTTTGAAAAACCATTCCTCAAAAGATTCAATATAGAGTTACCATATGACTTACCAATTCTACTACTAGGTATACATCCAAGAAAAATGAAAAATATGTTCACACAAAAGCTTGTATGCAAACATTATAGCACCTTTATTCATAATAACCAAAAAGTGGAAATAACTCAAAAGTCCATTAACTGATAAATGGTTAAATAAAACATGGTACATCCATATAGTGGAATATTATTTGGCCCTAAACAACCTATAGACAATGTATCATGATTTAAGTAAGTAATTTTGATCCAGTCATTGATTGTTTTGCTTGTTCAGTAATTCATTATCATTTGGAAATTTACTAAGAATGTACCTGAATTGTGCTGGCTATTGGCAATTCAGAGATCAATATGATAGTTCTTCATGGAACTATCTATTAATTAAAAATTATGTTTTAAATATGAAAAGAGAAACTCAGAGAGGTTAAATAACTGTCCTGATGTCACACAGCTAATAAGTAACAAAGTAAGAATTCGAACTACGTTATATAGGGCTGAAAAGTCCATGATGTTCCATTTTGGCATGCTTCCAACAGCAGCGTGCTTGTGGATAAGAATAGGAACTGAGTGATGAGGTAATTTGGGATATTCACAAAGAGTTGAATAACTGAATGCAGGGAATGTTAACTCATGGACTGATCTCAGTCTTGAGGGACATCCCTAGAGTTGTCACAGGGCTCTGAGAATGGCTGGATCCCATTTGATAATCTTATCATCAACATAAATGAAGACAGAAGGCAGGATGATCACATTTGTTGTTGACACAAAGCTGGAAGTGATAGTTGATATGCTCAAAGAAAGAATTAGGATTTAAAAAGATCTCATCAGACTGGAACTATGGGCTGAAATTAATATGGGATTGAGGGAGAACTGGATTAACAGGAATTCACATGAAAAAGACTTGGATATTTTAATTGACAGCAAGCTCAATATGACTCAAAGGTGTTAGCCAAAAAAGCTAAGGCATTCTTATCCTGCATTAAAATATAGTGTCCAGGAAAAGGAATGTAATTGCACTCTGGTCATTGCTATTGTCTGACAAATTGTGAAGCATTTTGTTCAGTTTGGGGCGGCTATTGTTTGGAAGGATATTGACAAACTGGAGCATGTTCAGAGAGAGACCAGAAGAGTGAAACTGTGTCATGTGAAGACTGGGGATGTTTAGCTTGGAATAGGAAGATCTGGATGGTACAGTGGGAATGGGGAGAAGGGAAGTAAAATAGGTATTTTCAAAGATTTAAGGGGATGTCTTGGGGCTGGTGGTTTAATTCAATTCTATTTACTTTAGTAGAATTCAAACTCAAGCAAGACAGGGAGACAAATTTCTGCTCATGAATTATTTTCAGATAATTGGGAGTTGTGGAAAATGGAATAATCTACTTTGTAATTTAGTGAGCAGTTGTTCATGGGGATTATGCAAGAATATGAACACTATTAAATAATTTAGAGGTATTACTGAAACTTCATTGAAGATTGTCTCAATGTCTTATAAGATCCATTTGAGCTCAAAGAGCCAATAATAATTATAATATTATTGTTATATATCAACTAATATGAATTGAGAAAACTATTATGAAAATATTCTACATGCATGATCATATTTAGTCTGACAAAAAACCATAATATTTTATTACTCCCATTTTATAGATGCGGAAATTGAGGACTTAGACAGGCCGAGTAACTTTCTCAAGGATACATGGGTTGTAAATGTTAAAGCTAGACTTCCAACTCAGGTCACTGTAATTCAGAACTTCACCTCTTAACTGCTCTCCTAAAACTCTTTTGGTCTATATGTCATTCAGTGTGTTATAATAGGTTGATTGCAGTTAGATAATTCTACCTGCTTAGAGTGAATATATATGTGGGGAGGGGTGTTGTATTGTTAAGACATTTGAGTAACTCAAGGTCAACAGGAACTCTTACCTTCATGGAGAGTAAATGCCTGTCCAGTGGAATTTCAGTATCGACACATTCAGTGTTTAAAAAAGCAAGCCGTGTAGCTCATATTTTCATTCTTGGATTATTTTAAATGAGACAATGCCAGAGTACACAAAAGCAGATAGCTTGGTTTCAGATTTTCATTCCTGAATTGAGATTTCAATATGCATGCCATGCTAGGAGATGCCTACCAAAGAGTAAGGGATGGAAATTACCATATTTACTCGTCTTAGGCAAATGACTTTTCTGCAACTTGCATGGTGATTTTATTTTTCTCTAAATAGTAAATAAGTGACCAGGAGGTGCTCTATGGTATGCTGTCTTGCAAATATCTGGTTGATTTCAATTTGAAGGTCCTGCCACAAAGTTTAAGTTTTTGGATGAAGAAAAAATAGTATAGTATTTTTCTTCAATAAATTATTTCCTTGTTCAGTATAACTTTGAGACAGGCAGACCAGAAATAAATTGATTAATTCATTCTAGGAAACAGACAAAGGAAAAAGTACAGATTTTGATAAATGGAAGAAAGAACATAAATACTAACTCTCAAAAATTAAGAGGAGAATATACTTGGATAGGGTAGTAAGAAAAAGCCAATCTGTGCTAGTGACTTTTAAACTGAAGCCTGAATGTTGGGAAAGAACCTGCAGGTGCAGAGCTTAGAGCAGGATCAGTCTAGATAGAGAATGCAGCAAGCTGAAAGGCCCTGAGGCTGGGAGGAGTTTAGCACATTCTAGTTACACACAGAACAGACGGCAGCGATCCAGATGAGGGATGTCTACAGCTTGGCCTAGGATGATAGCGGTGGAGGCATATTTTGGAGGTACTCACACACTGGAATAGACTCTATACATATATGTCATGTTAAAGTACATCATACATGCTTACAAGTCGTTCTCCAATCCCTATTCAGTTCTTCATAATCTCAAAAGTCTTCAATACATTTCAATCTTTTATCAGACAGTCTTAAACAGAAGTCATTCCTTTTCCTTGGTGTGAGAGAGGATATTTCTTCAGACAATTCACTTTCTGTTTGTTCGAAATTCCCTTTCTCCCTTCTTCCCTTTCTTCCTGCATTCCTTCTTCTTACCTGCCTACCTTCCTACAACAATATTTAATATATGCCTACTTGCTGCCAAGCACTGGGCTAGGTATTGAATATACAGTTATGAACAAAACAGTCCTGGTTACTGCTTTCATGAAATTTTCATTTAATTAGGTGCTGACTAGCCCAGACATAATTTTATCTACTTGCATTTCTATTTTGTAAGTTAATAATTACTGAATACTTGCTAAATACCAGGTAGCATGCTGAGCATGTTACTTTTATTTTTGTAAGCATTTTTCATTTTACTAAATAAATTTTATCATAAGGATGTGTTTAATGAATTGTTCATTTCTTGAATCTATACTATTTGAACCATTCCCACCTGTTGAGCCTTGAGATGATTCACAATCATTTATAAAGACTCTGGCCAATTCAGTGGACGTGTATAGAAATAGCTTTAGGGTTCAAATACATCCTGAGAACAAAAGGGACACACACTGCCCAGAATTCAAAAGGAAAACATTGGTTTTAGACTTGAATGATAGCTCTATCTGGCTCATCCATTTTTAGGAGATGGAGTATAATAATATCTTTAAAATAAAATAAAAACTCTTTATGTTTAAAGAGTTTTTTTGTCTTTTAAATTCTCTACTTAGTGATGATCTAATTTTATTGACACAAAATTGTATATATTTAAGGTGTACAACTTGACGTTTTGATACACATATACATTGTGAAATCATCTCTTCCCAGCCAATTAATATGTCACCTTTATAAAGGTACCAGTTTTGTGCCCTTTGACCAACATCACTCCGTTCCTTTCTTCCCTTGGCCTCTCTGTATCCACATGTTTGACTACTTTAAATTCCACATATAAGTGAGAACCGTGCAGTATTTCTCTTTCTATGTCATGTTTATTTCAGTTGGCATAATGTCCTCTAGCTTCATTTGTGTTATCACAAATAGCAGGACTTAATTTTTTTTAAAAAGGCTGAATAATATTCTGTTGTTTGTGTGTGTGTATCACATTTTCTTATCCATTCATCCATTGAAGGACATTTTAGTTTTTCCCATATCTTAGTTAATGTGAATAACGCTGGAATAAACATGGGAATTCAGGCATCCCTCCACGATCCTGTTTTCAATTTCGTTGGATATATATCCAGAAGTGGGATGGTTGGATCATACAGTATTTCTATTTTGAATGTTTGAGGAAGCTTTATACTGTTTTCCATAGTGGCTGCACTAGTTTATATTCCCACCAACAGTGTAAGGGGTTCTCTTTTCTCCACATCCTTGCCTACACTTGTTATCTTTTGTCTTTTTTATAATAGTCATACTAGCAGGTGTGAGGTAGATATCTCATTGTGGTTTTGATTTTTCGTTTCCCTAATAATTAGTGATGTTGAGAACATCTTCATGCGCCTGTTGGTCACCTGAATTTCTTCTTTTGAAAAGTGTCTATTTAGGTTCTTTGCTCATTTTTTAGTCAGGACATTTGTGTTTGGGGTATTGAGCTAAATGAGATCCTTATATGTTTTGGATATTAATACATTTTGGATATATTATTTGCAAACATTTTCCCAATTCTATAGGTTGTTGTTTTCTTTATTGTGCAGAAATTTTTTAGTTTGGTGCAATTCCACTTGTCTATTTTTAATTTTGTTACCTATGCTTTTCATACCCAGAAAATTATTGCCAAGACCAGTGTCAAGAAGGTTTTTCCTTATGTTTTGTTCTAGGAATTTTTACAGTTCCAAATTTTATGTTTAAGGAAATCCTAGTCAGAGCAATCGGGCAAGAGAAAAAAGTATCTCCAAGTTGGAAAAAAGGCAGTAAAACTATCTCTGTTTGCTGATGATATGATCTTATACCTAGAAAACACTAAAGATTCCTTCAAAAGACTCCAAGATCTGATACATGAATTCAGTAAAGTCTTAGGTTACAAAATCAATGTACAGAAATCAGTAGCACTGCTGTACACCAACAGCAACCAAGCTGAGAATCAAATAAGAAACTAACCCCTTTTACACTAACTACAAAAACAACAACAACAACAACAAAACAACAACAACAAAAAAAACCTAGGCATATACTTAACCAAGAAGGTGAAAGGGCTCTACAAGGAGGACTATAAAACACTGCTGAGGGAAATAATAGATGACACAAACAAATGGAAATACTTCCCATACTCATGGATTGGAAGAATTAATATCATGAAAATGACCATACGACTCAAAGCAATCTGTATATTCAACATAATTTCTGTAAAAATACCAATATCATTTTTCACACAATTAGAAAAAAACTCCTAAAATTCATATGGAATCAAAAAAGAGCCTGAGTAGCCCAAGCAGTCCTAAGCAAAAAGAAGAAATGTGAAGGCATCACATTACCTGACTTCAAATTATACTACAAGGTTATGGTAACCAAAGCAGCATAGTACTGGTATAAAAATAGATACATAGACCAGTGGAACAGAATAGAGAACTCAGAAATGAAGCAAAATACTGACAACCAACTGATATTTGGCAAAGCATACAAAAACATACATTGGGAAAACAACACCCTATTATTCCTGTCTCTCACAATATACAATAATTAACTCAAGATGAATTAAAGACTTACATCTAAGACGTGAAACCATAAAAATTTTAGCGGAAAATCTAAAAAAACTGTTCTGGATATTGGTCTAGGCAAAGAATCTATTAAGACCCCCAAAAGCAAATGCAACAGAAACAAAAATGAATACTAGGCCGGGCGCAGTGGCTCATGCCTGTAATCCCAGCACTTTGGGAGGCTGAGGTGGGCAGATCACGAGGTCAGGAGTTCAAGACCATCCTGGCCAACATGCTGAAACCCTGTCTCTACTAAAAATACAAAAATCAGCTGGGCATGGTGGTTCGTGCCTGTAATCCCAGCTACTCCACAGGCTGAGGTAGGAGAAGTGCTTGAACCAGGGAGTCGGAGGTTGCAGTGAGCCGAGATCGCGCCATTGCATTCCAGCCTGGCGACAGAGTGACACTCCATCTCAAAAATAAATAAATAAACAAATAAATACTAATAAATGGGACCAAATTAAACTAAAAAGCTTCTGCACTGCAGAAGCAACAATTATCAGAGTAAACAGACAACCTAGAGAATGGGAGAAAATATTTGCAACTTATACATTCAACAAAGGACTAACATCCAGAATCTATGAGGGACTTAAGTCACCAAGAAAAAAAAAATAATCCCATTAAAAAGTGGGCAGATGACACGAATGGACATTTCTCAAAAGAAAATATACAAATGGCCAAGAAACAGATGAAAAAATGCTCAACATCACTAATCATCAGTGAAATACAAATTAAAACCACAATGAGATACCACCATCCTAGCCAGGATAGCCATTATCAAAAAGTTAAAGAGCAATAGATGTTAGCATAAATGTGGTGAAAAGGGAACACTCATACAGTGTTGGTGGGAATGTAAATGAGTAAAACCTCTATGGAAAATAATATGGAGATTTCTTAAAGAACTAAAAGTAAATCTTCCATTTGATCTGGCAATCCCACTACTGGGTACTTACCCAAATGAAAAGAAGTCATTATATCAAAAAGACACCTGCACGCATATGTTTATCACAGCACAATTTATAATTGCAGAGATATAGAATCAATCTAAGTGTCCATCAACTGATGGGTGGATAAAGAAAAAATACATGTATATATGCATAATATATATATACACTTAAAATATATATACATACACATATATATGTGTCTCTCTCTCTATATATGTATATATCCACACCGTGGAATACTACTCAACCATAAAAAAGAACAGAATAATGTCTTTTGCAGCAACTTAGATGGAATTAGATGGAGACCATTATTCAAAATGAAGTAACTCAGGAAATGAAAACAAAATACCACATGTTCCCATTTATAAGTGGGGCGAAGGTATGGGTACACAAAGGCATATAGGGTGGTATAATGGACATTGGAAACTCAGAAGTGGGGAAGTGGGGAAAGCTACCTTTTAGGTACAATGTTCGTGACTTGGGTGAACTGGGATTTTAGTGCACAATTTGTCCATGTAAACAAAACCCACTCCTACCCCAAAGCTATTAAAAATTTAAAAACTATGTTTAAATAAACGTAGGACTTTTTGTGGTTCCATATGAATTTTAGATTTTTTTTCCTATTTCTGTAAACATCATCAGAATTTTGATAGCAAGTATATTGAATCTGTAGATCACCTTAGGTAATATGAACATTTTGACAATATCAATTCTCCCAATCCATGAACATGAGGTGTTTTTTATTTACTCATGTCATTTAAAATTTTCTTCCTTAATGTTTTTTAATTTTCGGTGTAGAGGTCTCTCACCTCTTTGCTTAAGTTAATTCCTAAGTATTTTATTTTTTGGTTGTTGCTAATGTAAATGGTATTGTTTTCTTAATTTCCTTTTTGGATGGTTTGTTGTTGGTGCATAGAAATCCCATTGACTTTTGTATGTTGATTTTGTATCCTACAACTTTACTGAGTTCATTTATTTGTTTGAATAGCTTTTTTTGTGGTCTTTAAATTTCCTATGTAAAAGATATTATCATTTGAAAACAGATAATTTTACCACTTCCCTTCAGATTTGGATGCCTTTTATTTATTTTTTTTTTTTTCTTGCTGGATTTCTCTGTGACTTCCAGTAATATGTTGCATAGCAGTGGTAAGAGTGGGCATCCATGTCTTGTTTCAGATTTTACAAGAAAAATTTTTTATTATTTCTCTATTGATGATTTTGTGGGTTTTTCATATGTGGCCTTTATTTCCCTATTGATTATGATGCTAGCTTTGGGTTTTTCATCTATGGCCTTTTTGTGTTGAAGCCAGCTTCTTCCATATCTATTTTGTTAAGACTTTTTATCATGAAAAAATATCGAATTTGTCAAATGTTTTTTCTGCAGCTATTGAGATGATCACGTGGCCTTTGTCTCATTCTACTACTGTGGTGTATTACATTGGTTGATTCTCATAAGTTGAACCATCATGGCATACCAGGGATAAATTCCACTTGATCTTGCTGCATGATCTTTTTAATGTGCTACTGAATTTGGTTTGCTAGTACAGTCTTGTGTTGTTTTTGTCTGGCTTTGGAATCAGAGTGATGCTGGTTTCTTAAAGTATTCCTTCTTCTACTTCATGGAAGTTTAAGGATTGGTATCAGCTCTTCTTTAAATATATGGTAGAGTTCACCTACACAGCCGTTTAGTTTGGGGCTTTTGTTGGAATGATTTTTGTTTTTGTTTTTGTTTTAAGCCAGAGACTCCCTCTGTCACCCAGGCTGGAGAGCAGTGGCAGCATCACAGCTCATTGCAGCCTCGACCTCCTGGGCTCAAATAATCCTACCTCAGCTTCCTGAGTAGCTGGGACTACAGGCATGCACCACCACACCCGGCTAATTTTTAATGTTTTTGTAGACATAGGGGTCTTACTATGTTGCTCTGGCTGGTCTCAAACTCCTAGGCTTAAGCTATTCTCCAGCCTTGGCCTCCCGAAGTGCTGAGATTGCAGGTGTGAGCCACTGCACCAGCCTGTTGGAAGATTTTTGATTATTAATTCAATCTCCTTGCTTGTTATTGGTTTGTTTAGCCTTTCTATTTCTTTTTGATGCAGTTGTAATGGGTTGTATGTTTCTAGGAATTTGTCCATTTCTTCTCAGTTACGTAACTCCTTGTTTGGCATATAATTGTTCACAATAGTCCCTTATGGTGCTTTGTAATTTCTGTGTTATCCATTGTAATATTGCCTTTATCATTTCCAAGTTTATTTATTTGAGTCTTCCTCTTTTTGTTTCTTAGTCTAGTTTAGGATTTGTTGATTGTTTGGCTTCTTAAAAACCAATTCAGTTTTATTGATTTTTTTCTATTCTTTATTTTACATCACACTATCATTTTCCTCTTTTTGCTAAGTTTGGGTTTAGTTTGTTCTTATTTTTCTAGTTTCTTGCAGTATAAATCTAGGTTTTTAAATTGATATCTTTCTTCTTTAACATAGGCATTTAATACTAGGCATTAAAGTAGTTCCCTCCTAGTACCACATTTGTCCCATCCCATAAGTTTTGGTAAGTTATATTTTCATTTTTACTTGTGTTGAGATAATTTTTTAAATTGCCTTTCATTTTCTCTTTTACTCAATTGTTGTTTAAGAATGTGTGGTTTAGCTTACACGTATTTGTGAATTTTCCTGTTTTATTTCTATTATTGATTTCTAGTCTCATTCCACTGAGAAGATACTTGATATGAGCTCAATTTTCTTCAAGTTGTCAATACAACTTCAAGGCCACTGGGGACCATGGTGTCCTCTGCCATGTGGCTGATACTGATGGGCCCTGTTCTTCTTCTTTTATTCCAGTCATCTTCAGATATCTCAGCTGTGTTGGTTTCCCCAGCAATCTGGGTAGATGAAACCAAAATGGGTCCTTCATGCAGTGCCCAGAAGGCTGGGGAAGCTGGGCATTCACCTGCTCTTCTTTTCTCTGTTTGGGAAGCTCATGCATGGGCTGGGGAGTTATCACTGGTTGCTGAACTGTGATGGCCTAGGGGATGAGATAACTCAGTAAATTAAAACTGTTCTTCCTACCGTTTCTGTGCAGTTATTTCTTGATTTTTTGCTCCATTGTGGTGTGACAATATCTTAACTACACTTCTGAGCTCTCCTAGAGCTATTTTCATTCTTGGATAGCTAATTTTGTGTGTGTGTGTGTGAAAGCTGGGATCTTCTACTCCGCCATCTTCCTGATGTCACTCCTCACATGTATTATCTTAACTAATCCTTAAAACTCTATTCTGTTAATGAGGAAACTGAGCTCAGGGAAATTGCTGGTCCTAAGTAAGTGGCAGAGTTAGTCTTAGTCTCAGGTCTCTGGAACTCAGAGTTCCAGCTCTCAATTGCAATGCTTTATGTCTTCTTAAATTTTATTTTAAAACTAACCAAATACATAAGTAAATGCAAACAAATGAAGAAATAAAAACTTGTTTTAGCATTACCTATTTCTTGCTATAGCTAAACCAAGTGCTTCCTTTAATGGGGAGGGAGCTGTAAAGTTTTGTGCTACCCTTTCACAGGCTGCTCTGGCCTACATGATTTAAGATCTATTTTAAGAGAAATCGGCCAGGTGTGGTGGCTAATGCCTGTAATCCCAACACTTTGGGAGGCTGAGAGGGATGGATAACCTGAGGTCAGGAGTTGGAGACCAGCCTGGCCAACATGGTGAAGCTCCATCTCTACTAAAAATACAGAATTAGCCAGGTGTGGCGGCATGCCTGTAATCCCAACTACTCAGGAGGCTGAGGCAGAAGAATCACTTCAACCCAGGAGACGGAGGTTGCAGTGAACCAAGATTGCGCCATTGAACTCCAGCCTGGGCAAAAGAGCAAAACTCTATCTCAAAAAAATAAAAAGAAAAAAAAAGAAAAGAAAAGAAAAAATCATATAATGAGATCACCAGGAGTAATATCAATGACCTGTTAGTTAACCTGAACCTCTAACTGACAACCACGTCCCATCTCCTAATGTGGAGAAATACGAAGCATTGTTTAATATTTAAATTGTCTTGTTTTAATGATAGCAATATTGAAACGCATAATTGAGTTTTGTTTCTTGTTTCTTCTTCCACGTACAGCCAGACAAATTTCACTACTTGAATATTTGAAACTCTATTTGAAATCTATAGCTTCATCACATAAAGAAAATTATGCACTGGAATCATAATAACAGAAATTACTATTCTCTGTTTGCTTTCTGCTTCCCCTTCCATTCCATTTCCTACATATCAGTCAGTGATCTGCAAAGGTGAATTGGCTTGTGTTCCTCCTCAGCATTATATCCTCCAACTTGCCATTGCCCCAAAGGAAAAGATCAGCTGTAACCTGCAGGACCCTGTGTGTCCTGCCTCCTACCATCATTCCTAACTTCACCTTGCACCACCTTCTCCTTGGATTACTACCTTCCAGCCACAGTGTTCTTGGAGCTCCCATGGCCAATAATACTGTTCCTTGAATTCAAGTGGCTAATGCTTTCCCATGCTTTAGTTCTTTAATTTCACCTCCACAGAAAGACTTCCATAATTATCTGTCTAGAGAAGATCACTCTTTTTCAGTATCAATAGCTGATTATTCCTTATCTAAGTTTTTCATTAGTGTTCATTCTAGCATGTATCACAAGCCACAGTGGATATTAGTCTATTAATTTTGTCAGTACCACCCAGTAGAATGTAAGCTTGAGGAGAAACTTTCTCTCTTGCTCCTTGATATACCACTGTTCCTAGAACAGAACTTGGCACACAGAAGGCACTAAATAAATATGTAGAATGCATGAATAAATGATATTATTTCAATAACATTTGTTAGATATATTTTTAAAACTTACTGGATTTTGCTAAAATATTATTCCATTTGGAATTTATTGAATGTAGAATGTCAAAGACACTGTAACCAACTGAGGGGTTCTTCCTGCCCACTGCACAAATAAAGACCATAGCATTGCAGTAAAGAGATTCTTTAATTGACACAAGGCTGGCCATGCTGCGTGGAGAGGGAGTTATTACTCATCAATCTCATCAAAGGGTCATAGATTAGGAGTTTTTCAAAGGTAGTTCAGAGGAAGGGGTGGAGATGGTTAGGCCATGGGTGAGTGCTTGCTGTTGACTGGTTGGGTCAGAGGTGAAATTATAGGGAGTTGAAGCTGTCCTCTTGCACTGAGTTGCTTCTGGGTGGGGCCACAGAAGCCATTGGTAAGTGGGATCAGGTGGTAGAGCCATGGGTGTCCAACCCAGAAAAGTTATCTCAAAAGGCCAGTGATGTTCTCTGCAGGAGTAATTAAAGAAATTGCATATCTTTTGACCAATCTGTACCTTAGCAAATTTGCAGGCTCCTCTCCTCTGCCTAACCTGGTGATCTCTCATTAGCTTTATAAAGGTGATTGACTTTTGGGGAAGGCCCAAACTGCAGGATATTTAAATAAACTATAACCTCAATATCTTTCAACGTTAACTCAGCCTAAGCTTAAGAATAATTAAAGCAGCTTGAAAGCTAAAGACAAGAGGGAGGGTTGGCTAGATCAGATCTCCCCGACTGCCATAATTTTCTCACCGATACAATTTTTGCAAAGGTGGTTTCAATATCCATAGGAACTTTAAAAGTAGTAGCTTACTATAATTAGTCACCAGTATCACAGACTGTAGAAAGGTGTTGGCCCAGTCATTGAACAAAATAATATACTCCTATACTGTAATGAGTTAAAAATTGTAGAATGGGATGCAGTACCTCATAAGTTTCTGTTTGTTTGTTGGCAAAGAAACCACTTCTGAGAGATTGAAGATTTGCACTAAGATTTATGACATGCCATTTACTATATCTGTAGCAAAATTTAAATTTAAAATATATGCTCAAGTCAAAGCATATTAAATTTATTATAATTTTTATAATTTATTATAAATTATATTTTATAATAATTTATAATAAATTATTATAATTTATATTTTCCATGTGATTAAGTGCTTACATTTCTGAATTTTTTTATTCTTGTGAAAAGAACAATGAATTTTTATTTTATTTTAAGTTCTGGGATACATGTGCAAAATGTACAGGTTTATTACATAGGTATACATGTGTCATGGTGGTTTGCTGCACCTATCAACCCATCATCTAGGTTTTAAGCCCACATGCATTAGGTATTTGTCCTAATGCTCTCCCTCCCCTTGCCCCCCACCCGCTGTGTTGTTCCCCTCCCTGAAATTTTTACAGGATAAGAAGAAATGAACAACTTTCTAGTTTACCACTGCCAAAAAGATCTTCCTTAATTTATTTAAATAAGGCAACGTTAAAAAAAAATCAACATAAACTTCAGTTTTTGTTGCTGGAATGTAACATTTCAGCAATGTGGAAGTGTAAAGAAATGAGTGTTCCTACATCAGAACAAATGGACTCACTTTCAAAAAGTTCAGTTTGGGGATTATGACACCTTTTAATGATGCTAAGGGGAAAGTATGTGCAACATCAGACACACTGGGCTGCCATTTATTCCTCTTGCCGCCTTGTCCTAGACGAGGCAGTGTCATTGGTTGCAATCTGAGTACTGAACCCTAGTCAACAATACCCATTACTCATTCTTTCAATCAAACATCAACGTGGGAAGTTTGTGACTTAGGCCAAAGATAAAAAGATCTGAACAGCTGTTCCTCCCAGGCTCAGTTCTGATCCTTGTGGGTAAAAAAGAATACCTTAGAAAAGTAACTGTGGGTCCTAATACAATGGGTGCCAAACAAAAAAATCCAGCCCTGTTTATTTTGGAAGAGATGTGTGCATCAATCTGGCTGTAAGCAAGGTATTTATATGCGTGCTTCTGCCCAACAGGGACAGCACGGTTCACCCCTCTCATTTGAATAAGACTTCTCTGTGTGAATTGTTTGTCTTCTCTATCCTGGCACCTTCTGAAAAGAAGAATGTCTTTAACATCAATAATAAATGATGACTTCTGTGTGTGAAACTGAAAACCAAAAATCTGGTCAGGATAGCCTCCCTTGAGGATTCAAGTTCTGACCATACAGAAGGATCAAGTGTCCTGAGGGTTACTGTCAACAAAACCTAAGAATTTAATGAAGGATTAGCAGTGGGGAGGCGGCAGGATAGATCTTCAAGCAGGAGCAGGGCAACTCATGTCTCTGCATCACATTATTCCCCTTATGACCACCATTCCCCCACTAGTTCTTGTCTGTCCGTCTTAAGTATCAAGTCTAGATTGAAACTTTTTTGGCTCCTGAATTGTGGATATGCTTCCCAATTTTTCTATGTTGTTGACATTTATAAATATTAACTAATGATCATTAGGTGCTCTAGTTTAAAGAATGACACATGAAGTCTCTTCATTACCCTGGAAAGGTTCTCTGGCTGCTCTAAGCATTGTAATTCACTTTTACATGTCATGCAAGTGCTTTTCATTCACTTATATTCCTTTTTCAATAGGATATTCTGAGAAATTAAAACTACAAAGGCTAGCTCTCATTTCTGGTAAGTAATAGCATGTTTCAAGGTTAAACTATACGAGGTCCTACAAAGGAACTTATTTAGTGTTGAATCTAAATTTCTCAGTCTTTTGAATTCATCTGATACATTTGATGTACAAAGAAAAGCACATCTTACTATAGCTAAGAAACTACAGATATACAGATAAGAAACTATAATTCCGAAGATTGCAATTCTATTTACATAATGAATTGGCTCCAGAAAACGCATTTATTCTAGCATGTAACAAAACACATTTGTTCTAGACATCAATATTTATACTGATTTCTTTCAACACTTTTAGTATTGCAGAATTTCAAATCACTAGGTATTCATTTTGCATTGTGCTTTTCAAGGTCATAGAAAGAGAATTCTCTATATTTTTCTAAGATATAGTTAAAAACACTCCTGTTTCATTAAAAACATTCCTGTGCTAAAACAAAGTAAATGGTTTCTGTACCAGAGCACATGGAAGCAGTTAGCTTCATATAGCTATTCATGCTCAAACTGGAAATTCCCTTTCTTAATTTTATGTTCCATATAAATGAGTCTGTGTTATAACCGTCTCAAAGACTATGTAGCTCATCATATTATATCCATAATTGCATTTTTCTTTACATTAATACTTGTTAACTAGCATCAGTGGGTGTCTCTGGCTTGAAAAAATGGATGTCTCTGGATTAAGGATGTCTCTGGCTTGAAAAAATTTACTTAGGGATTTCATACTAGTTTAAAATTATTTAAATACCAAATACCAAACCATATGCCAATATATATTTGTAGGATTTCAGTTGACTGTAACCTATAAGCGTAATTAATATTATATCACAGTAATTATTTTTATAAAAACATCACAAGTCAAGAAGATGGATTAGGTTAAGTAAAGCAAAGTAACAAACATTATAGAGCCATATCTAAAGAGAAAATACATGTTTTTTTTACAATGACAAAGTGCTCCTCATCATTTAGATGCAAAATCAAAAGTGTCCAAATCTTTTTCTAAAGCCAACAGATAAAAACTAATCATATCTTAGTCTTGGTGCTAAGACACTTGGTGAGATTTTGAAAAATCAGTGTGCTATAGTTTAATTGACAGCATTTTTTTTTTTTTTTTTTTTTTTTTTTTAGATGAGCACAAAATAAGTTCATCTTAGGATCCGTGGAGAAAGTAGAAATACTGAGTCGCATTTTCTTTTTGTTCCCGTTGCAATTTAGGGTATGGGGTGGTTAATTTATTTTCGTATAAATGTCAGAGGCACTTGAACCAGAGCAACTCCATCTTGAATAAGCGCAGGGTAAAATAAGGCTGAGACTTACTGGGCTGCATTCCCAGATGGTTAGGCATTCTAAGTCACAGGATGAGATAGGAGGTTGGCACAAGATACAGGTCATAAAGACCTTACTGATAAAACAGGTTGCAGTAAAGAAGCTGGCTAAACCCCACCAAAACAAAGATGGCAACAACAGTGACCTCTGGTGGTTCTCACTGCTACACTCCCGCCAATGCCATGACAGTTTACAAATGCCATGGCAACATCAGGAAATTACCCTATATGATCTAAAAAAGGGAGGCATGAAGAATCAACCCCTTATTTGGCATATAACCAAGAAATAACCATAAAAATGGGCAACCAGCAGCCCTCAGGGCTGCTCTGTCTATGGAGTAGCCATTCTTTTATTCCTTTGCTTTCTTAATAAACTTGCTTTCACTTTACTCTGTGGACTCACCCTGAATTCTCTCTTGCATGAGATCCAAGAACCCTCTCTTGGGGTCTGGATCAGGACCTGTTTCCAGTAACATAAAGAACACACTTTAAGCTTGTTTACTCTCCATAATACCTTACAGATATACATCCATGGCAACATGCATATATTGCTAAACAGATAGGTAGATATATAGATAGAGATAATTGATTTTAAAATTAACCTCTGGAAACTATAAGTAATGGATTGTGGAAAGAGTTAATTGCTGCTAATTGACTGGAATCTTGATATTTTAACGTGAGATTCAAATTTATCTAAGAGTATTTTATCTGTTCATTTTGTTTCATTGTGCTCTTCATCATGCCTTTAGCCAATGCCATGTTTCTTAAAAACGTGTATGACAGACCAATCATATACTCTGATCCTGCTTTGAGTAGCATTTTTATAGCAGACATGTTTATCCTTAAAATACTAAGAATTGCATGCATCATTATATCAGTATTTAAAAAATTTTAAGAATACATTATTTAAATTGTATCACTTATTTGGAATAAATGAGATAAAATAGCTTGTGGGGCATTATACTAATTGAAAGATTTCTATTAGTCTTCACTACTTAATTTTAGAAAAATAAATAAATAATTAACATTAAAGGACTATAAAATTCAAGCAATCAGTGCAGATATTTTTCTGTAGTGTTATTTGGAAATTTGGTGAAAGGCAATCTCCAATGTTTCTTAACGTCTTTAAGATGTTATGATCTTCAGTTTACCACGTTTTTCCTTGCAAAATGGCACTTGCAATTTTTTAAATGATGCCTTAGTTTTTAAATGATGCAATTTCTAAAAATCGTGCTTCCTGCAATGAAAACTCCCCAGATTTTAAGTATTTATTTAATTAAACTTATAACATGAGAATAATAAATGCAAAATATTAGTTTTTAAGTGCTTGACGTGTATTACTTCATTTAGTGTTAAAAAACAAGTGAAGTATCCAGGGCAATTATTATTCTGAGAAGTCAGCCAACCAGCCTAGGGTAACAGTGCTTTAAAGGAAACTTCAGATGTAGAATGGAAGTTTTTTGTTTGTTTGTTTTGTTTTTTTCCTAGCTGCTATAGACATGAGGTAGATGCTTGATTGTTTTCCAAGGAAGCAAAATAATTTATATCACAGTGAAAATAGTACCCCCCCGCCACCTCCACCCTCCAAATATGAGTCAATGCAACTCCATCAGTGGCTTGGCCTTGAATTAGTATGGCTGCAGGGAGCCAAGGAAAGTGGGTTAAAGACAATAACTTTTCATGTTGAGCTGTTTGAGTTCCTTATACATTCTGGATATTAGTCCTTTGTCAGATGCATAGCGTGTAAACATTTTCTCACATTCTGTAGGTTGTCTCTTTATTGATTACTTATTTTGCTGTATAGAAGCTTTTTGGTTTAATTAAGTCTCATTTGTTTATTTTTGGCTTTGTTGCATTTGCTTTTGAGGTCTTAATCATAAATTCTTTACATAGGCCAATGTCTTGAAGAGATTTTCCTAGGTTTTCTTCTAGGATTTTTATAGTTTCAGGTCTTAGATATAAGTCTTTTAATTCATCTCGAGTTAATTTTTGTATACAGTGAGAGATAGGGTCCAGAAAAACAAATAATCCCATTAAAGAGTAAGCAAAGAACATGAGCAGACATTTCTCAGAGGAAAATATACAAGTGGCCAACAAACGCAAAAAAAGTTCAACATCACCAATCATTAGAGAAATGCAAATTAAAACAACAATAAGATACCGTCTCACACACACGGACACAGGGAGATGAACATCACACACCAGGGCCTATCAGGGAGTGGGGACAAAGTGGAGGGAGAGCATTAGGACAACTACCTAATGCACGTGGGGCTTAAAACCTAGATGACGGGTTGATAGGTGCAGCAAACCACCATAGCACACGTATACGTATGTAACAAACCTGGATGTTCAGCACATGTATCCCAGAACTTAAAGTAAAACAAAAAAGAAAAGAAAAAAGAAAGATACTGTCTCACACCAGTAAGAATGGCTATTACTAAAAAGTCAAAAAACAGATGTTAGTGCAGTTTTGGAGAAAAGGGAATGCTTATACACTGCCAGTGGGAATGTAAATTAGTAGCACAACCTCTATGGAAAATAATATAGATATTTCTCAAAGAACTAAAACCAGAATTACTAATGGACCCAGCAATACCCACCACTAGGGATCTACCCAAAGGAAAAAGAAAGGTTACATCAAAAAGACACCTGCATTTGTATGTTTATTGCAGCACTATTCACATTAGCAAAGACATGGAATGAACCCAGGTGTCCATCAATGGTGAATTTGATTAAGAAAATGTGGCATGCATATACCATGGAATACTATGCAGTCATAAAAAAGAATGAAATCATATCTTTCAGAGAAACATAGATGGAGCTGAAGGCCATTATCCTGAATGAAATAACCCAGAAACAGAAAATCAAATGCCATATGTTCTCACTTATAAGTGGGAACTAAACAATGGGTACATATAGACATACAGATGAAAACAATAGGTAATGGGGACTCCAAAAGAGGGGAGGCTGAGAAGGGCAGTGAGGGTTGAAAAATTACCTGTTGGGCATTATGTTCATTATTCAGGTGACGCATATACTAGAAGCCCAAACCTCACCACTACATAATATATTCATGTAGCAAATCTGCATATGTACCCTCTGAATCTATGAGAAAATTTTAAAAGTATGCATATTTTAGAAAAGTAACTTTTTCCACATAAAATATTACATAAATACTCACTACCTACACAGTCTGCATAACTATAGGTATAAACAGCTGACATTTGTCAGGTATAAATGAAGGAAAGGACAATTGAGCCAAAGAGAATAATGTGTGAGAAGGGCAAGAATAAAGTGTGTTATGGGAAGAGTAAAGGATGCTCTGTAGCTAAGCAGAAGGTGGGCAAATTTGGGAAGAAAGGCTGGGATAAGGCTGAAAAGTAAGTAGGCTACGAGGCTTCTGAAAACTCCTGAATGCCATTTGGAAGAGTTTGAATTTCACTTTAAAAAACTTGGTATTCAAATAATATGCCAAAGGAGTTTTAAGCTTTGTCGGAATTATATGATTTTTATTGTTTAGATTCTATTTGTTTCCATTAATTATGTTAGATGAATGCATTTTGTGCATAACTGGTCACGTATGGTTGAAAATGTTTACTTTGACTCCCATTATGGGAAGAGTAAACTGGTGATTAGATTACGCAGCTCAAACAGCTGAAGAAAAGGGTGAATGCTGTATTAATTTTTATCCTACATGAGCAGGACGTGTCCTTCATTTAAGTGATGTCTGCGGGTTAGCACCTATGCTTTATGACATGCAAAGAAGGCACTGTTTATGGCCAACAAGGAACAAGGATTATTTAGGGTAGCTGGTTGCCCAGAGAGAAATTAGATGAAATGAACAAGGCCAGAGAAGGGCACTAACTTTGCTGAGTGCTAACTACATTGGCCTACTCAGTTGCCTTATATTTAGCATCTCATTTAAGCCTCACAAGAACCCTGCAAGGTGTGTTATTTTCTCCATTTCAAAGATGAAGTGACTGGGGTCAAAGAAAAATTTAAGCAAATGGCCACCTGAATGCTTCTGAAATGTTAAAGCAAAATTTCACTTGTTAGTTCTATAAGCAAATGCCATCAAGTTATTGAAAACTAAACTTGAGCATTTGAATTTGATCCTAAAAAATCATAAAGTTTAAGGAACTTTCTTCCATTTAAGATGTTATTACTATATTCTAAGGGAAGAATTTGTTTTTGAAAGAAAATAGTTTGCATTTGCTGACCCTGATGATGAAATCTTGCTGCACAGATTTGGGAGGTCTTCGTCTTTGGATTCATGCTCCTATTCTCAAATAAAGTGACTACCTTAGGTTGATACATTCCAGTGAGGGAGACCAGTTGGGACAAGGCCCAGGCTGCTCTCCTACAAATTTGCCATGAACAGGAGCCAAAATCTAAGACCTGATTCAAGTGGCCCAGCTGTCACTGGTGACACACTCAGGGGTTGGGCCTATCATGTTCCTATACAAGCTAAGTGAGTCAAGCTTTGGAAAATAACATTGTCAGGGAGGAAGGTAAAAGTTATGTTATTTGTGACAGTTCAGTAGATTAATCAACAATTTTAATTTTTATCAGCCATTTGTACCCTCCTATGCCAGAACTTGTTTGATAAAAATGAAAATGTAATAGAAAGTGTGTGCCTCTATAATATGTAAAATATCTAGGCAAAATTTTGCAATTACTTTGCGGGCAATTTCTCACTCTTTTTTTTTTTTTTTTTTTTTTTTTTGTGGTACAATAGAAATGCCAAATGGTAACTTGCAGAAGGTTTGAATTAGTTATATTACCTGATATCTTGCAAAACAAAATGCCAAGTCATGAGTAAAATATAGTTAAATTTTATATCCTCAGATCTTTTAAGTTTATAATGTTAACGTACAATCCTAGATGAAACTTCTATATTGGACACTATTTCCCCACCAATAACCTTTGTTTACTTAAATATTTTCCTCTCTCTCTCCCTCTTTTTCTCTATAGATGTACAGTCATTTCCTACAAATTGCCCAATATATCAACTTTTCAATAATGGCACTGTGAGAAATGCTGCCAATATGCTAGGAGATAATTTGTAATTAATCATCGCTCACTCTTTTTGTTTCTGGCATTATTTATCTCAGTGTATACCTAACAGTTTTCTTTTTCAAGTGAACTCCAGACATCTCAAAGTCTTGAACACACAGTTTAGAATTGTCTGTTTGTTGACAGATAATTTTGAAATGTATAGGCAAACATGTTGGAGTAAATCAGCTAAGATGCAGATAGTAAATTTGCCGATGAGGTTTTTGAAAAATGTATTTGCAGAAAAATTTAGAGGAAGTTTCTGAAAAACTTATTATGGCCTAGAATTACATGATTTAATATAAATTGTCTTGAAATTCCTATCTTTATTAACTTCTTATGAAAAAGTATAATGAAATACAAATCATCATTTTAAAGGCCACACATCTAAAGCTATTAAATATTTCACTTTGCAAAGTTTACCTAGCATTTATTTGAAATTATGTGCTATTGAGCACTCTTACAGTTAATCATAAATAGCACGTATTTTTTAAAAAAGTATCCTTCTATGCATAAATAATAACATGATGAATTTCTAGATTGTTCTTGGTATAAATGTTATTAAGTGTCTTCTGTGTATGACTACTATATCAAATAACATGAAATTTAATTGCCAATCTTCCAACCACTCATACCAGAAAAAGAATATTGTAATGATTGAGTGGATTGATTTACTCATACAAATAATTATACATTTTATAAGAACTATAAAACATCTCCATTAACCACTGCAGTCTTTCTGATCAAACAGTGACAGATAGGAGCTCAGAGTTTAAGGGCATTTGTTTACTATGTTTGCTTGGATTTTCCGAACTGCCTTAGTTCCTGATTCCACACTGCTATTGTGTGGATCAAATAATCCCTTGTCACAAAAATACCCTGGGGAGTGACTCCCCTGGCGTCCAGGTTATGAGTGTGGTCAGTCATTCCACATGCCTTAGGGATGAGCTATCTTTGCCATGACGAGCGATTTCCTTTTCGAGTTTTGTAATCCCCAAATACTAAATACTATTATGAATAAAAGTTAATTAAGGAAACGTATATTAAAATATTGTTCAAGATAGCACTGAAAGTAGCTTTATCTTTCCTCACTGTCTTAAAAAATTATTACTGAATTAAAACAGGAGAAATTTTACAATATACTCTTAAAATTGTAAATATCTACTACTGACTTCTTTGATATGAACCGTAACCAGATATTTTAAAATATACTTTTGTCATGTACACACTAGATATGCTGCTTTTATTCTCCTTTGCATGGTTCAATGTATCAGAAAACAACTTAGGAGGGGGAGAAAAAAATTAAAAGCCATTCTGTAAATCTTTCCCTCTTTCTTTTCTTGCAATCTCTCATTATATCTTGGAGAGCAAGGTCACAGGTTTTAAGAAATATGACTCATTTTATGTTAGTGGCCTTCCAATATTTCAGAATATTCTTGATTTTTTCATGAACAGAGGTACAGCGCAGGGAGTGTGGCTAAATCAGTCCCAGTCTCCAGCTCCGCGTGAACCTAGGATCCAGACATCTCCTGGATGCCCGGCGCTCTTTGAGATCCAGTCCTTGGCTTCCTGCAATCCAAAAGGATCCGCTATGTTGGGAAATGCTGCCTGGTGCGATTCCAGAAAGGGCCATCTCTTTAAGGATAACGGACTTGAGGACCTCTTCACCATCCCACCCCGCTCCGGACTCTTTCTTCCCATCCTTTGCTCCTAGGATTTTACATGTTGCCTGCAAAGGGAGTCAAACTTAGGGGGCAGGCAAACAAACGAGTTCTTTCCAGCCTCCGTAACCGGATCGCTAGAACGAAATAAACTCGCAGAAGTGTCCAGAGTCGCAGCCAGACCGCCAGCCTGCGCTTGAAGCAACTTGTAAGTGAGGCTGCAAGAGCCGCCGGGATGTAGATTTTAGTTCGTGGCCAAGCACAGCTACGACACCCTGTCCCTGCCCCCACCTCATCCCCAAGAATGCATGGAAGAGGGAGAGAGGACGAGGTGAGGGCCGCCTGCATTTCTGCACGTCGGCGCCAGTTAGAAAGCCCTGCAGTTTTGCGAGACAACAGGAGGAGATGGAGGGGCCAGGAGTCACGACTCCCGGGAGAGCGCAGGGAGGGGCGTAGGTGCCCCTTCGCCCATCTCCGCCCCCCTCACCTCGACAGCTGTACCGCTCTTGGAATTCATTGGCTTCCCCGACCGGCCTCCCAAATACCACCCCAATCTAGTTTAGCCCCCTGCCCCACCCTCGCTGACCTAATAAGGCCATGCAGTGTGCGGTTGGGGGAGCTACATAAAAGCGCGGGCTCGCGGAGACTCTGCACCACGCAGGGGAAGAGAAGGCAGGAGCAGTCCAGCGCGGACGAAGGCGACCATGGCCAAGGAGTGGGGCTACGCCAGTCACAATGGTGAGTGCAGGCAGCAGCGGCGACCCCCGGCCAGGAGGAGATGCCGGTCCTGGAGAGCCCTGCCATTGCACAGAAATGGGCAACTTTAGAGAGTGCAGTGGAAAATGTAGGAGTAGGATAGGACCTAACATTTACTGAGGTTTTTCAACTGCCAAATGCTGCTCCTTCTTTTTTCCCTTCATCTCATTTAGTTCTCCCTAGTATGGAGTTTTTATTTCTCTTGGAGGAAACTGAAGTGCAGAGAAGTTGGATCACTTGCCTAAGATCCCGTTGCCTCTGAGAAGTCAGACAGCCCGAGATCAGGTGTGACTGGCCCTTATTCTGTTACACTGAACAAGCACCTAACCTGAGCTTAGTGCTGGTGTGAGAATCTCTGCTCTGCCTAAGGCTCTCCCTAATCCAAGGAAAAGGAATATGGGTGTGCTCTGAAAACTGCAACATAATGCTCAAATGTAGGTGGTCAATATTATTTTATTCCAACTGTATGATGGAAGGTGGCATTGGTTTAAAAAAGTGTGATAAAGTTTACCTCAAAAATAAGCCTTTGAGCAAGCAGAGTGAACACACCGAGTTAAATAGTCTCCATGTATGCTATTCACAAAACTACCAACAGGCCTGAAATGAACGGTAAGTCTCTTATTGCCCAGTCTGAAACCTAAGACCTTTTTGAAATCACTGTCTAGCCTCTCTGCATTTTGCTGGTTTAGTCAATTAGAAAGAGGCCTTAGGTTGTGCCACCAAATAAACACATCCCCTCGACTTTATTTCCTAGGTCCTGACCACTGGCATGAACTTTTCCCAAATGCCAAGGGGGAAAACCAGTCGCCCATTGAGCTGCATACTAAAGACATCAAGCATGACCCTTCTCTGCAGCCATGGTCAGTGTCTTATGATGGTGGCTCTGCCAAGACCATCCTGAATAACGGGAAGACCTGCCGAGTTGTATTTGATGATACTTATGATAGGTCAAGTAAGTATGACAGTGAGGTAGAATCCCATGGATGTTTTCAATGTCCATATTGACAAAATGTGGGTTATGACACAGTACCAGAATTAGTGGGGAGAGGGAGCCCTTTACCTCTGAAAATGGAGATGACATTTGACTTTGCTTTAGTTATGAATAATTATATTTATGCATTGAAGAGAAATGTCTCACCCTCCAAACTTGGTCTCTGTGAAAACGGCCCCATGTCCAAGCTAAACGTTGGCAATGCATTCCTGAAATGGAACATGATAGGACACCGATGACAATAAGCTCAAATGAGTGTTCTTCAGACTCTGATGGCCTGTACCTGAGCGTTTTTTATGCTTCTTGTCCATGGTCTGGAGAGCCAGGCTTCCACTCTCGATTGCGTAGATTCCATTCTACAAAGCCAGAAATATAATAGAAACCCTGAATAGGCACTTTCTTCCCCTGGTGCCTGGGAGGTGACCAATCTAGGGGAGAGAATGGGGCCATTGAAGGTGTGAAGATGACTTACCTTCAAGCCTTCAGTGGGGTTCATCTGATTAATCATTTTGGTGAGTATTTTTGAAATATCTGACAATTTCTTCTTGAGTAGTATTTGTGTGTGAGATAGCAACTGAAAAATACATGTTTAGAAAAAACAAATCTCTTTATTTCACGTATACTAGTAAGCAAATCAGTAAAATAAAAGAATGCTAGTCAGAAATACTTTATTTCACAATAAATGTAAATGAGGTAAGAAATAATCTTCCTTTAATATTTTGGTGCTAGATATACAGCAAAATAATTCCTTATAGCCACATTTCTAATAAAGGTACATTTATTGATATACTTAAATGAACATTCTTAATGATGCTGTAATGAAGAATGATATTCATAATTCCTACCTACTAGGAGGTTCCAAGTTATAGAAATTTAAGTTTTCTTAAACAGTGATTTTGTATTGCTGTTGTTTTCTTTTTTCCCCTTCTCCTTATATATCAAGTACCATTTTGAAAGCAGCATAACAAAATTAAACATGTCTATTAGGTTGAACCACATGAAAATGCCATTTTTGTGAGCAAAAATAGTTGAATATTGTCAATTTCATACAGTTTATTCTAATAAATTGGACTCACATGTCCCTATAATAACTGTTCTGAGTGGCTGGACAGGAAAAATGGAATGAATTGAACCACTCCATTTCTACGTGAAAAAACGCTTGTAGGCCTAGCCTCATTGTTTGAGGTCTACATTTATGGCTTTCCCTGGGCCACTTAGTGTGGCCAACCTCTTCTAAAATAGCTGTGCTCTGAATTCTATTTTGATCTAGCGTATATTGCCAAATCTTGATCTTACGGTTTCTGCATAGTTTTCAATATACTTTGGAAGATATCTGAACCTCTAAATCACTCTGCAATGGGTTGAAATGTTTATCAACAAGCCCAAATTAATGCTGCTGAGAATTATCTAGATTAGTCATCCAAATTGATTGGTTTTCTGGGAAATTTCTGAATTTTCCGTTTCATCTCATTTGAACAGACACAGTCTAAATTAGACATAGATGAAAGTTCTTGCTCGCTGTCTTAAAGAAAAGTGTAGTTGGAAGCAACACGTGGAGAAGGAATTCACATTTGCTCAGTGATCATCATGCAGGCACAATGATGAGCGCTTTAAGGTGCTTAATCTCAGTTAATCTTCACAGCAGCTCTGAAAGTTTGGTATTATTATCACTTTCTTAGAAGTGTGAAAGTGGGTTCAGAGAAGTTTAGCAACTTGTCTGAGATCACAGAACTAGCAAGGGATGAAGCCAGCATTGGAAACCTACATCCACCTGGTTCTCAACTGTCCAATTCTTCCCACTGAACCACACTACCGACCTGTTCTCTGGGTGTATGCCTCCTCATTGTTCATCTGTTGTTTTAATTTTACTTTCCTAAATGTTAAAATGAGGTTTCAATAATAATGAAACAAGCAAACAAAATAAGAAAAACAGAAAAGAACAATCATTTATCTTGACATATCCCAAGACTTCATTTTATAAGGAGTTTGGTGTCCTGGGAGTGGCACCATCTACCCAGCACACTGACCGCATTTTGTCCATTAAGCTCTGTAAAAGAAGCATGAATTCACTGTTGACCAAGCTTATCTGAATCACAGTGCTGAGAGGGGGTCCTCTCCCTGGACCCTACCGACTTCGCCAGTTTCATCTTCACTGGGGCTCTTCAGATGATCATGGCTCTGAGCACACCGTGGATGGAGTCAAGTATGCAGCAGAGGTAGGAGGAACTGCCATAATCCATTCTGGGTCTCATACAGTGAAAATTGCAAAATTAAAAATAAGAACCACAGCAACAAAGCATCATCCACTGCTTTTGTTTCAAGTCTATAGTTATGAAAATAGCTGTACTAGTTTTAGCTAAACTGAAGCTGCCGGACATTCTAGGCTAGACAGGTAAAGGGGTATAGGTGAGTTGGCAGCAAGCATGAAGATTTCCAAGGTTACATTAAGAAACTGGGGCAAGTGCAGTGGTTCACACCTGTAATCTCAACACTTTGGGAGGCTGAGGCAGGTGGATTGCTTGAGTCCAGGAGTTCGAGAGCAGCCTGGGCAATATGGTGAAACCCTGTCTCTACAAAAAACACAAAAATTAGCCTGGCATGATGGCATGCACCTGTGGTCCCAGCTACTCAGGAGGCTGAGGTGGGAAGATCACTTGAGCCTGGGAGGTTGAGGATGCAGTAAGCCATGATTATGCCACTTCGCTCCAGCCTGAGCAACAGAGTAAGACCCTGTCTCGAAAAAAACTCAAAAAGTTAGAAATTGGATAGCTACTTAATAAGAAAGCCTAGGGTCCTCAATGAAACTGGAAAAAGGATAGCTAATACTTATTAAATGCTTACATGCATTAACTCATTAGATCCTCTTAGCTACCTTAAGAGACAGGTTACAGATGAGGAAACAGAGGCATAGAAAAGACACATAATAAAGTCACACAGCTGGTGAATGCTAGTGCTCTACCTGATACAGACTGGCTTCAGAGTTCATCGTCTTATCCAGTGCCCTATGCTGCCTGTTTTATAAGAATATAGTACTCTAAAAATAGCATTTAGAAATTCTGAATAATGCTTATGTTCCAATCTCTTAATGAACCGTGTGCGTATATATATGTATGTGTGAATATCTATATATACACACGCACACATATTTACACACACATAGAGATATGTGTACACACATACAATTTAATCTGAGCATATACTACTTTCTGTCTCAGTTAACTCATTAAAGAAAAGAATGAATCGTAACTCAGATCAACGCATCAAATTACAAGGGCTTAAGACAGGCCTCTGACATGTTTTCTTTATAAAGCCAAGCCAATAAGTGGTGGTAGTTGCCTTGGAGGTGAGGACCAATTCATTTTTCCTGCCTTTCTCTTTTCCAAAGATAGGCTCTGGTTAACACAGGGGCTGTGACAGAAGCCCAGAAATACACTATGAACATGTTTTTAAGCAGAATCATTAGGCAGCTTAGTTCTTGGTTAAATTAGATGCTAGAAAACCCAAAGTACTTCACTGTGATCTTTCTGTTTCTTTATAGCCAATCTAGAGAGCCATGGCAAGACAAATTAAATATCGAGAATGCCTTCTAGACATCTTCCCCAACCAAATGGGGAAAGTTGAGTATATTTCTTACAGATGCAGGCAAGACTTTCAGTTTGACCTTTGCATATGGGATTATTTCATACTTTTGGTCTTGAATAAAACATTTTTTAACTGCTGCAAATGATTGTATTCTCTTGCCATTCTCTGTAACTCAGTATAGAAAGTTTGATTAACCTAACTGGTACCCATGTTCTAAATTAAGATCAGGTTGCCACCAGGTTTCGGAGCTCTGGTTGATAAAAGGAGATGAATAATTTTATATGCCTTTTATTTGAGCCACCAGAAGTGTTACCAAAATACTACATGCTACTCTTTCAAATTTTCTCAGCTTTTATGAGAGTGCTCAGCAACCTTAGCCTGTACAACGATTGGATTTACTGTGGATAATGTTATACTTACTTCCATATTCCAGGAATTTACCTTCTAATCTGTCTTCTATGGTTTCAGCTTCATTTGGTTCACTGGAACCCCAAGTATAACACTTTTAAAGAAGCCCTGAAGCAGCGTGATGGGATCGCTGTGATTGGCATTTTTCTGAAGGTAAAGTAAAAATTGACCACATATTTTCTTTCAAAATGTATTTCCCTACCAATGCTTAGCATAGTTTGAGTTTCATTCCCTCAGTTTTACCTTCTTCCCTCTATATACATTTTATTATTAATTCAACTAATCAAGATATTTCTGCTAAGATCAGCTCAAAATGTCTTGCTTTTCTCTAAAAGTGTATATTTTACCACACTCCAGGACCCCTAGCACTTCTAAATTTTCCCCAGATGTGGGATGTGTGTGTGTGTGTGTGTGTGTGTGTGTGTAGGTGGCGGGGACAGAGCCTTAAAGTGCGCTTATTATACTGGTGGTAAGGGCAAAGGTGGCATATATTCATTTTCCTTTCTCACTGCTCCACTTCAATTGCACTGGAAACCAGAAAAGTCAGTGTTGGGAACCATATGATGCCAAGTCCCTGGCTGGACATCCCCTCGGCTTGAGGTGGTCACCACTCCCATGATCCCAGGCTAAGATAGCACATGGAATGTGTGTGTTGTTGAGCCAGCCTTGCTTTAAAGAGGACTTAGTGTCATTAACACATGAGGTTAGTGGTAACATAATCTAGATTTCAAGCCAGAGGTGAAAATCTGGCTTCTTTCTCTTTGAATGACCTAATTTGTTTTAGGTTCTTAATTCACTGGGTCATTTCTGGTGCTTGAACACAGCACAGCAGGAGCTGGAGTAGGTCTGAGAAGAAAGACAATGAGTTTAGTTTGGGAAACATAGGGTCCATTTTGGTTCTAAATCTGTTTTTTAGAAAAGTGGAATGACTTTGCAGAGAAGGTCAAAGACACAGAACTAGATCAACGTGTAATTTTGTGGTCCTGTACTTCAGAGGCCTGGAGTCCAAATTTAGATCAGAAAATATATACTCTAAAATCTTGAGGAAAAATAAACTCATGTTTTTGCTTAGTACAAGATATTTTGGCAGATTTATAAACACTAGTTGCAGATGGATGGATCAAAATCAGCTTTGAAGACAATCCTAAATTATGGAGAGATAAAAGAATTATACTTGGATTTCCGTTTTCTTACAGATAGGACGTGAGAAAGGCGAGTTCCAGATTTTCCTTGATGCATTGGACAAGATTAAGACAAAGGTAAACAAAAATCATTTTCCCTCCTAAAACATAAAGCAGATTATGCAAATTTTCTTTACACATTTTCAAGTAGTTTTTTTCACCTAAAATCTGTTACTAAGTTTGATGGATATGCTAAGCATAAATATAAAAATAAATGCTATTATATTTGTGTGGCATACAGTTTTTAGAGCAATTTCACATATATCAGTTTTTTAATGGTGATAGTCATCCTGTCAGATAATCTCTTTCTCAATGGAATAAGTGAGAATCAGAGAAGTTGAGTGGTCACCGCATCCTTGCCAAACACACACACACACACACACACACACACACACACACACACACACTGCATATATGCATGCGTACCATCATGGAGATACTAAATGTCAGCCAATACTGGTCTGTTGAGTCTTGGTGATGACCTTTCTGGGAAGCACTTATAAATTTAAAATCTTAACAATAGACTCATGTAAGTAAGAGAAAAATTTTAATTTTTTTTGTGACCATTCTAATCAAATATTATTCAGTTTTACTAACGGAGAAAGTAAGTATTCCAAGTAGAACATTCAATAAAAATGCAAGCCTGATATTTTTTGGTATCATCAACAACAAAACATTAACTTACATGAAATAATTCAATTACGCTTGAGATATCAGTTTCTCCTTTTTCTTGAGGAGTGATAGAGTTACCAATTCTACTCACAGTTAAAACAATAAGGAACACAGTGTGACAATGATTGTGTTAGATCAAGTAATAATGTGCAAACCAGCTTCCCCGCTTTGATCTTTATTTCTGACAGGCCTATACTTTGTTCAAAAGTTCTATTTTCTCTATTGCATTTGAAATCCATTCTCACAAATAAAGTGGTGAGGGCTTGGGGTGGTTGAGCATGTGCATGCACGAACTCACTGCACCTGCAACCTGCTCTTACCCAGGGCAAGGAGGCACCCTTCACAAAGTTTGACCCATCCTGCCTGTTCCCGGCATGCCGGGACTACTGGACCTACCAGGGGTCATTCACCACGCCACCCTGCGAGGAATGTATTGTGTGGCTGCTGCTGAAGGAGCCCATGACCGTGAGCTCTGACCAGGTGAGCAGCCTTGTGAACACATGGGGTTATGTTGCTGTCTGCCTATGTAAGATACAGATACCAAATCAAAAATACATAGCTACTAACTGGATACTCACTGGACAGCTCTATGGCTAGAGATTTCATGGTCTGCCCTGGTTAGTTACAACCAGCCTGTTCAGCTTTCTAAAACTTGGCCCCCAAAGGGTACCAGGATAAATGCAACTCATTTAAAAGTCATTTCGATGCTGACCATGACTGAGTTTAAAGTGTTTAGAGTAATCTAAACACTTTAAAGGGTTTAGATTAATATGAATCTTTGTTAATTTGGATGTTGCCAAATGCTGAGCACTGGTAAGAAGATGGGATGATAAATACAGACCTGGAGAAGAGAAGGGTGCTACTGGAAATGATTTAACAATTTTGTATGCTATATATTATTTCTGCAATTTTACAGATACATAATTCAAGGTTCAAAGGTTCAGTAATTTGTCCATGATCACACAGCCAAGTGCAGGATTCTAATTCCACCTCCAAACTGTTCCCAGTACTTTTTGGCATCTCTTCTCAAGGTTCCCTTCTTACTGTTCAATCTAAAGAGTGTCCTAGTAACATTCATTAAAGACATTTTCAAGGAAAAGCTACGTAGGAGAAAATAAGTGGGCAAGAACATGGAGAAAAACAGATTGAAGCAAGTAAACAACACAGGGACTTACAACCTAGAGCATGCATGTTCTGTAATAGTAAAATCAGTTTCCCAGTGTGTATCTCTTGCATAAGGCAACAGGTTGCATATTTATGTCAGTTTATAAAGACATTTTTATTAAAAGATCAGATTTAACAACCGTGTTCAGTGATATAACTATTTGGAAAGAATGAAATTTTTTCAAGAAGAAATGTAAAAATATTTTAATGTAGAATCATAGTGTTATTAATGAGAATTTATTTTCTTACCCTTTAAGAAAGAAAAGACAATTTAAAATTGAAAATGGAGCATGAGTTGGATTTCTTTTTGCTCTTAAAATAATTGACTCCATAAACTTATACAACAAAGGTCTATTACATTTTATTTACACTGATATATGGATGTGGTCATCCTCTCCAACAAAGTATATAGTTCATACCGACCTCTCAGATAAAAAATAAATGTTTCAGAATTCAAGAGGAAAACGCTGTGACCAGAGGGCATAGTGATCTTGTATAGAATGAAGAAAAGGGCTTTTACAAATAAACAAAAAATGTGTGTCACTATGCAGCGACTAGCTAAATAGCTCTGGACTGGACACCGGGGACAGGTTGTGTGGTTTGCTTGTCGTTTTTAAAACACCAGTATTGGCTGGGCACGATGGCTTACGCCTGTGATCCCAGCACTTTGGGAGTCCGAGGCAGGTGAATCACCTGAGGTCAGGAGTTCGAGACCAGCCTGGCCAACATGGTGAAACCCCATCTCTACTAAAAATACAAAAAATTAGCCAGGTATGGTGGTGGATACCTGTAATCCCAGCTACTCAGAAGGCTGAGGCAGGAGAATGGCTTGAGTCTGGGAGGTGGAGGTTGCAGTGAGTCAAGATCGCACCACTGCACTCCAACCTGGCTACAGAGCGAGACTCCCCCCCCCCCCAAAAAAAAAAAAAAACAGTATTTACACCTCTTTGTTGCATAGTGTGTCCAGTTGATCCAAATGTCTTGTTAACAGTCTACTCCTGCCCTTTGCAGATGGCCAAGCTGCGGAGCCTCCTCTCCAGCGCTGAGAACGAGCCCCCAGTGCCCCTTGTGGGCAACTGGCGCCCTCCACAGCCTATCAAGAACAGGGTTGTGAGAGCTTCCTTCAAATGAGGCTGCTGGATCTTGCCCTCTTCAGGATAGGAAACCTGCCATTGGAGAGCTTGGTTCCTTGCCTCCTTCTGGTGCTCCTTACTCCAAGTCTATTTCATTTCTCCACACTGAGCAATGAATGTGAGAGATGTGGTCACCAAGAAACCAAAGTTACTTTTGACAAGATCTAATATGAAAGCATAGATTTCACATTTGGTCTCTGTAATAACCATCTTTCCTATAAAAGTAGCATTTTTAGTAAAGTTTCAAAGAAGAAGAAACAGAGATGGAAGAGTAAAGATATTTTAAAAATGGCTAGCTACTGGGTACCAGTTTTTCTGTTACCTAAAATTTCACAGAACTTCATTGTTTTTATTTTTATATTATGAGTTGTCCATCTTAAAGAAATATCAGTAATTCTACATGTAGTAGAGGTGTATGAAGATCATGTAACAATTAAACATAAGCCAGAAATTAAAATGACTATGGACAGCAAGAACTGAGCTTAATAATATGTTTTAACTCTTAACACCAGCAAGAAGTCAGTCATTTATTGAACTTTTAGCTACTAAGATTACTTGGTTTTGATTATCCGTGAAAAGAAAACACAACACAATCAGGAGTTTTCAAATTTTTGATTCAGTATTTGAATTTCTTCTTCATAAATGTAGTTGAATTTATCCTAGTATTTTTCTTTACCTGAAGGAGGGCCATTTATTTTTAATTTCACTACATTTTCCTTTGCATGATTATTAAAATAAAAAGTGCCTCTGTTGTCTTTCTCACTGGAGGCTGGAATGAATGATCATTAGAACACAAAACAGTGAATGATGGCATTTGAAGTTAAAGCAGTTGTACTGATCACCAGAACCAATAAAGACATGAACGGAAAACATTGAGTGTTGTGTTTTTTTTAAATGGAAAGGCAGCATAAATGACAAAAATGGAGTTTAAGAGCAACAAACTTTGTAAGTTTGTTTTTATAGCTGAAGGATGGCACTAAGGACTGAAGTTCTTAGTCTGGATGCTACATTCCTCAAGGAGTGTCGGGGAAAAAAAAAAAGCAATTAGTAAGGGCCTTCTGAGGAAACTGCAGACCAGAAGACGAATGTGTGGCCATATATCTGATAGTGGGAAATACTTTCCAGAGGCCTCAAAATTGGTTTAGGATTCTGGGGTTCAGACTTGTACAATGGGTTTTAGGGGCATGAAATCAAGTCAGACTATAGCTTTTACATCTATATTTTTAAAAATTGTGCCTTTAGGATGATGCTGGCCTAACACTGCAAAAATCCACATATTTAGATCTTTAAACCATGTAATATAAAATCTTTAGACATAAAGTCTAATTTTGCAGTTAGTGGTTTTGATACGTCTTTCATCACCTCACTGGCCAATATGTTAACTTACTTTAAAAAGTGACAGGAATAAGTTCATTGCCCTAAGGAATGAAATAATATTGGATCAGGAGAGTCCTGAGATGCCAGAAGTCAAATCATGTGACAGAGTCCTATGAGGCTAAAGATATTTAATAGATTACCACCTAGATGAAGTCAAACCAGGTTGGTCAGTGTGAACTGGAAGTGTTAATTAAATCCCTTGAAATTAGGAGGTGTGGAGCTTTGATCAATAGTGATAATACACAAGCTGATTCTCTCAAGGTACTTACTTAGTAATGCTTATGCACTGTAAAAGATGTATCCAGTATTGACTCTATGTGGGGGAGGAACATATGACTTAATGCCAGCTACAAATGGTCCTTATTCCAGTACACAAGCTGAACAAGGTTAGAACTGTTTTGAGGGAAAACGCCCCATCAAAAGAGGCTATCTTCATAGACCATATGCTCTATGAAGGCACAAATATGAGTCTTGCATGCTGACATTCACCTTGCTGTCTAATACTGTGTCTGGCACATAATAATTACTCAATATTTGTTGAAAAAGTGATATCATGAATATAGATGAATCCAGGTAAAATACTTACCTTCTTGAACAACACATTACATGGTTAATAGGAATATTGTTTTTTGTTTATCTTAGTTTAGATCCCCTTGGAAAATGATCTCATTAGCTTCAGGTGGGAACTTTCTAGTAGAACATACTTCTCCCCCTCCCTCCAGTCTGAGTCATTGTCAATGCTCACAATTATTGCCCATCTTAAAATTTCCTCCCAGCTTCTCAAAGTGCTGAACTCAAAGTGCTGTGATATTATAGATGTCCATTAGAATATTAAAGACATACTGTGTCCTTATTCAGCAGGGGGATCATTTTCCTGATCATAAACAGGCCCCCAAACAATTGCATTTCAGATACACATAGCCTTAGAAAGGGGCATGGCCAGGAACTGCTGTGGTAAGAAGATTTCAGCATCTGCCAACTTTTGTTCTTCAGGGTATAATCATTGCAAGTATTTTAACATTTCAAAATAGGGCAGAAACTAATTTGAATTCGTGTTTCATAGTATTCAGATTATCATGTCATTAAAAGCCTATAGAAAGGGCAGAATCAACAAGAATTTACCTAATATAGGGTATTGTTAGAGGTATGCAAATATATCTATATTTACATATATATAACTTTTTTTTTTTTTTTAGATGAAGTCTCACTCTATTGTCCAGGTTGGAATGCAGTGGCATGATCTTGGCTCACTGGCACCTCCGCCTTCTGAGTTCAAGTGATTCTTGTTCTTCAGCCTCCCAAGTAGCTGGGATTACAGGCATGCACCAGGATGCCATGCTAATTTTTGTATTTTTAGTAGAGATGGGGTTTCATCATGTTATTCAAGTTGGTCTCAAACTCCTGACATCAGGTGATCTGCTCACTTGGGCCTCCCAAAGTGCTAGGATTTCAAGCGTAAGCCCCCACACCCGGCCAAGACTAAGTGTGCAAATATATTGTTAATATAATCCCTGCTTTTTAAATGAGCAGACAGGATATATTTATGAAAAGGCAAATAATTTCAGGAGTATTGATCCAAAATTCTTTAAACAGTACAATCAGTGAATATTTATGTAGACAAGTGAGAAGCATTCTACACAGAACATGCAAAACTGAAGCTCTCAATGTTTAACCATAATCATTTATACAATTAAATATAGTTGAAATTGATCAGCTACTAAGAAGCTTGGAGACATGTGGAAAAATTAATATGACAGTTATTAAAATGAGAATTGGCACAAATAAAATTGGCCTAAGAGAAATACATATGGTCTAAACTGACATAAAGAAAATTAATTAGATTCTAGGTTCTTTTCTAATGCCTTCTTATCTGATATTAAATATGAGCTCCAGTTACGAGTAAAATATATTATTTTAGCAGAGGAATAATAAGTGAGAAGAGGTAAGAAAAATGAATAACTGTGAATTTCAGATTTTTTAAATTTCATATTTGAGATATAGAAATTTAATGATTCTTTTAAAACCTACCCCTAAAGTAGTTCTTAAAGTCTTAAAATGCAGCTGGGAAAATAAAATCATGTTTGAATGTTATTTTCACTTAGGTCATTAGATGGCAGCAAAATATTACAAAAATTTCATGTGAGTCACTAGATGGCAGCAAAATAATTACAAAAATGACTATGACGTTAAAAGCCATGCTGTACTTTATCCACACTAATTGTAGAGCAATAAGATTTAAAAATTGTTTTTGACAGCCTATTTCTGTTTTTCAAATGTTTACTATTAGTCATTAATATCTATGCAAAAGAAAAGAGAGTGAAGGATTCTTACATATTTTTAAGAGTCTTTATAGCCAAAAATAAGGCCTGAGGGATAAAAGAATAGTAGTTATTGCACTGAAACTTAAATAATGGGAAATTAACATTTTAAAGCCCTCTTCAGTATTCAGAAGGACTAGATTCAAGTCACACAACACTTATGTGGCAGCAGGCAAGTTAATTTCTCTATGCCTGTTTCCTCATCTGTAAACAGGAATGTAAACCTGCCTCCAGAGAGATTATTAAGAGATCTCTCCAGAGATCTGTAAACCTGCCTCCAGAGAGATTTTAAGAATTCCTTGTAAATCACTTAGAATAGTCCTTCTGACGTAACTCACAATAGGAGTTAACGATGATCTTTTATTAATTAATTTTACATCAACCAAGAAAAAATTGGATGCCTTATTCAATACCTAAACTCACGTTTCTTTCTTTAGGTATCTATTAGTAACATCGTGAATCCACACCTCATCACAGGTAACATTAAAAGAGTTTCTATAACGGCTCACCTCTGGTTATTATTGGTGAAAATGGTATTTTTAAACAACAACTTCTGTCCCATATATATATCAGGCAAAACAAGATGTGGTGACATTGGAAACCAGCACATCACTAGAAGCAGCGATTCAAAGGAGGACCAAATAACTTTTCCTGAGGAAACTTCTGCTCTAGGAGTTCTACCCCCTCCTGAGAAACATACAGAGTTAGCAAAATATCCAGAAAATAAACCAAAGAGGAGAGTTGGAAGAACCATAGCGTTCCTTTTGTTCAATATTGATTTTCAAATGTTGGCAAGATAGAATCCCTTGGAGTGCAGCGCGAAGTGGAAATCTATCTTAATAGTAAATACAGAAAGTCTCCTGCTATGAAATTGATTTTGGATTTGTCTGAGCATGCCATAAAGTCAGAATCCTAAATGAGATGCAGAAGTCACACTTGAGAGAAGAGCTTGTACTTTGGGGGTGATTTGACTACAAAAAAAAGGAGATAAAACAGTCTAGGCATAAAATCCAGCATCAAGGAATTAAGTAGAGGGTTAAAGAAATACTTTAGGTGTGACGGTGTTTAGTAGGTGCTGCCACTTGACAACTTGATCGCGTAAGTAATCACAGGCAATCAGCAGGAGTAAGAGGGAATCTAATGGTGTAATCACAGGGGACCACGTGCGCAACAGCAGCATAAAACCCAGTGATTTAAAAGCTAATTTTAGCCAGGTTAGAATTGACTCTGTGCAGTAAACAGGAATCAAATCCTCCCTTGTATTTAAATCTTCCTCAGGTAGAGGAGAGTGGAATTCCAGGGAAATATTTTGGGCATTAAGTGCACATATTCTCTGTTCCAACATGTCCATACATTTCTATAATATGTATTCAGCGCACTTGAAATTTGGATGGTTCCAAACGCATTTGTTCAAGGGAATTCTTACCCTAAAAGGAACCTGGCTCCCATGGAACTATAATACAAATGGAAGTGTTTGAAAATACTGCGCTCACAGAATTCACACTTCTGCTCCTGTGAGATCAGTTTACAGCAAGATCTAAGGCATCACAAGGGGCATGTGGATGGATCAGGACCCCAAAGAAGGGGGCCTATTAAGGGTGGAAAAATTGTACAAGCCAAGCACAGCAAATGTAAGGGCAAGGCCAAGTGCTGGGAAGAATTAAGAACTGAGAAGGCTCCACATCAGTGAATATATAGGAGCTCAGATTCTCACACTGGGAACTAATTTAGGAGTAACAACAACACTTTAAAATTATGTTTGTAATATAAGAGCTGGTGTGTGTGTGTGTGTGTGTGTGTGTGTGTGAGATAAGTAGTGGCAGCAGGGAGGTTTTATGAAGGTAAATACTTCATCTGTTTCATTACGCTATTGAAGCCCCAGCACTTAACACAGTATCTGGAACCTAGAATAGAGCCCAAAGATATTTGTTGCATGGTTGAAGGAATGAATAGATGGATGGATAAACTGATAGAGGGATGGATGGATGAACAGATAGATAGTGCCATGAAATTCCTCAAATACTGAACGCCAGTCTAAGTCCATGAGCTACTGGGAGCTGTTGCCTCATCTTAGGAAGGCCAGAGACTGGCATCTCAATGAGTTCTTACACTTCCTCAATTAGGGAAAATTCTTGTACTTTCTCAATGCAGAATATACAGATGTCTGTTGCTGCAACCCAGGCTTCTCTATAAAAAAAGTGTGCATGGAAGAAGAGAAGCAGTTTTACATATATCCAAAGCTTATCATTTGCAAATTTTAATCTTAATAACTAATTTCACTTAGCATAAAAGCGACATGTTTTAGGAGATATTACAGCAGAGTCTCTGCCCTCATATTTATCTCTTTTAGCACTCATGCTTCTAATGCGCAAGTTGAAGAGGTAGATTAGCAATGAGTCTGTGGCATTAGGCTCTGATGACACTAATTGGCATGATTCATGCTGGCACTTGAACTTCCCCACTCTCTCTTTTCTCTAAGTTTGCCTTAATTTTCTCATTAGTGACTTTAGTTCTCCATTTCATTCAGTTTTGTGTAGAGATGCTTATGGCAAGTTCACATACAGAATAAAGATACCTCTTCCTAACACAAATCCTTGTTTCACAGTCATGATTAGCAAAGTATGATGCTTTTGAAAATCCAATAAGCATTTCCAATGGACACATTCCATACCACACCTGCCAGGTAGATGGTAAATTCAGGTAAATTTCCTCCACAAACAACATAGGCCCCATGTATGTTCAGGTACTGATAATTACTACCTCGAGCTTTATAGTATAGCTGAGAATTTTTTTAAAAAAGCTTTACCTCAGACAGTAAATTACTAGAAGTCATCATCAGTTATGATGGTGGTGGGCTGGGGAGTGGTAGGGTGGAATAGTAAGTACTTTGCGGCTTAACTTGTAGCTTGACATGTAAATTTCAGACAGCCTATAATAAATATTTCTTAATTAAAAGAGTATTTTAATGACATCTTATCTGAGAAGGTCTAATTCATTCCTTTTCATTTGTTTTCTCTAACTAAGGGATTGTGAGGTGTACTGAGCCTCTTATTCTTGGGAGCTTAATTGATATGAAACATTGATGAGGCCCCAAGGGGAGCAGAGAGTTGCAGAGAAATTATGAAATCACCACAAGGTGAAGAAAGTTTACAGCTACAGGGTAATGCTTTCAGCTGGGCAAAAGTATTCACTATTTGGTATATAATTTTAAAAGTATACACAGATGACTAAAATAAGGCTCTTTTTTTTTTTTTTTTTTTTTTTTTGAAACACAGTCTCACTCTGCCGTCACCCAGGCTGGAGTGCAATGGCGGGGTTTTGGCTGGGATTATAGACACGTGCCACCAGGCCTGGCTGATTTTTGTATTTTTAGTAGAGATGGAGTTTCAGCAGGTTAGCCAGGCAGGTCTCAAACTCCTGACCTCAAGTGATCTGCCCACTTTGGCCTCCCAGAGTGCTGGGATTACAGGTGTGAGCCACTATGCCCGGTCATAAGAAAGGCTCTTTTTGAAAAGATTTCATGCTTTTCAAAAGTGTTTATGTGTCAAATATGGAAGAAATAAAAGTAGGTTAAGGAACTACTTAGAAGCATCAAGGAGGAGAAAAAAATAGAAAGATAAAGGCGACTTCCAAACATTGCTCAAGAGAAATGATACTAGACATGGCTGTGAATACTGAATGAAAGGGCTTATCGGGCACAAGCACAGTGCCCAACACACTGGGCATGAAATACATGTTGAACAGTGATATCAGTGCCATAGGAAAGAAGGAACGGATAGGACTGAGGGTACAGGCGACCTGCAAAACACGGCTCTGGGTCACCTGGGTCTTTGGGTCAGCAATGGACTCCGGACTCTTTTTGAATGATGTAGGGACCCTGGGACACAGTTCTTCCACATGTTCCCACAAGATTTCATTTAAAAAAAATAAAGTGTATATTCACAGTATTTTATTATTTTATATATTATAAAATATAAACAAAGTAGAAAATTTTAGAGGCTAAAAAATTAACTATAAATAAAATTTCTCATGTTTTCTTCCTGTCATGGGGCAGTCATCATGTGCACCCCTGAAGTGTGTACAGGGTCATGGGGGGGCAGCTGGTGCAGAGTCAAATGCTGACAAAATCAGCCTACAGAATCTCCTGCCAACTGGTCCACTTTGTTGTGTCCTGTCGTTTCTCACCAGCCATGCTGGCCCACTGTCTTATTCACTGTCTCACCAAGTGGAGACTACCTGAGAGTGGAAGTAGAAGGAGATAATTCTACAACAAATCTTTAAAAAGAGAGAGTCATTAAGACTGCTGTGAATTGCTGCACGGTTGAAGGAATGAATGGATGGATGGAAGGATAAATGGAAGGAAGGATGGATGTATGGAGAGATGGTACAACGAAACTCCTAAAACACTGAATTCCAGTCTAGGTTCATGAGCTAATAACCTCATCCTAGGAAGGTCAGAGACTGTCATGTCAATGAGTTCTTGGAGGAATAGCACACATTTTTGACTCATCAGTTTTGATCTTGGGTTGGGTAGCTTTTTGAATTTGGCTATAATTCTTTTGGCTTGGTCAAAGCTGGCAAAAGATAAAAAAAGAAAGAAAAAAGCATTCACAATACATAGGTCTAGGGAAATATACTGGACTATTCCTTCTGTTCATTAAAATATTTAAATGACATTTATTCTTTCAAGTGTATATTATTTTCTAGACATTGTACTCAGATGGAAGAGAGAGAGAAAGAGAGAGAGCGAGAGAGACACTAATAGAAGCATAGAGCTAACTGCATGGAATAATCTTTAAAAGTTTGTGTGAAATGGTAAAAACACATACAATTTAACAAGAAGCAAAGAATTGCAAAGAAAATGCCACGGGGGTTCACAGCCAGCAGCAGTTTTCTTAGGTTATATACTACTACTATTTCCCCAAATCTTAATTTTGAGTAGTTCAAAACTTTTTAAGACATCTTTTCATGCATATAGATTTTCTGTCTTCTTTGGAATCAACCTGGATAAACACAAACGAGAAAACTACAGAGTTATACAATATAATTATCTTTGTTTCCTATAGCCTATCCACATATGTTATAGGATTATATAGTGCTGATTTTCCACTTGTATACTCTTAAGACAGTTGTCAGTTAGTGACACTGGTGAATGAGGGCTCCCGTCCTTGAACAGGAGGAAAAAACTTATTCGTAATGCCTACAATTCCCCTTGCATGGAAAATGTTAAATTGTTCTTATAACTAAAGGGAAGTCAGAAATTCCCCTATACAAAATGGTGATTTATAAGCAAAAGAGAAGTTTAATCATGTGGCGAAGCTAATATTAACTTAACCAAGTCACTATGATTTAGGTGCAAAGCCATCATTGGAAGTGTATTGAAGCAAAGTGAAGAGACAATGATCTTAAGGTACAGAGCTGGATTTTGTTCTTTTCTATACAATCCAATAAACAAAAGATAAGCGAGGGAGTATTATGGGCAAAGCCCTGTCCTAGGGCTCACATGTTGCTGGACACATATGCGACTGTAACACAGACCTTTTACAAAAGCATTACCTTATGTATACTCTTAAGGTAGGGTTCCAAAATCTTGGTACTGTTAACGTTTCAGACAGAAAAATTCACTGTTGTCAGTAGGTGATTCTCTGAATTGTAGAATGTTTAGCAACATCCCCGACCTCTATCCACTAGAGGCCAATGGCACACAGTCCCTGTCTCCTCCAGCTGTGAAAACCAAAAATGTGTCCAGACATTGTCACCATCCCCCTCGGGGAGCAAAACTGCCTCCAGCGGAGAAGCTATGCTCTAAGAAGAGGTGGACTTTTATTTTTATTAGATTGATGATAGTATCACATGTGACAGCTGTTCTGGAATATAAAATATTTGAAATGTGTACTTTGCGTATTTTTAGTGTAATTGTCCCACTTAATACTTCTTCCAGTTCTGGTTGAAAGTGAAACTAGGTAATGAGCTTGGAATTCATCCACTACTCTTCAAAACTAAATAGGTTTTATTACTTACAGAAAAGTTAAGTGTTACTAGTTATTATGAAAAAACAAAGACACATTCAGAAACTACATTTTTAAAAGTCTGAAAAACTATTTACTAAGGAAAGTTGAATTCAACTGTTTATTATATGTAAAGTTATTGTTATCCCCTGCTACCCTAAATAGTTAAAAGGAGTTTAGCAGGAAACCCTAAAAATGGCCAGCATTTTGATAGAACATTCTATTTTATAGAGGAATACTGCTTACGTAATCTTTTTTTTTTTTTTTTTTTTTTTGAGACGGAGTCTCGCTCTGTCGCCCAGGCTGGAGTGCAGTGGCCGGATCTCAGCTCACCGCAACCTCCGCCTCCCGGGTTCACGCCATTCTCCTGCCTCAGCCTCCCGAGTGGCTGGGACCACAGGTGCCCGCCACCTCGCCCGGCTAATTTTTTGTATTTTTAGTAGAGAGGGGGTTTCACCGTGTTCGCCAGGATGGTCTCGATCTCCTGACCTCGTGATCCGCCCGTCTCGGCCTCCCAAAGTGCTGGGATTACAGGCTTGAGCCACCGCGCCCGGCCTGCTTACGTAATCTTAATGCATTGCTATTACATCATGACAAGGCAGGTGCCTTTATAAACTCCTTGAAGGCACTTCACTGGCCCTCGGGGAGACCACACAGCAGATGGCTAATAGTTCAAACTCTCTGGTTTCATACCTGGCCTCATCACTTCCTAGCTGAGTTACCTGGGGTAATCTGACGTACCTCTATGCCTCAATGTCACCAGTTGTAGAGCAGGACTATGTGAAGCATTCAGAACTGTGTTGGTGCGTAATCAGTTTTCAATAAGTGTTAGCTGTTTTTATAGATCAGGAACTCAAATAATGTTAACTAAATACATGTGAATTTTCATCCAAGCTAGAGAACTAGGGAAGTCAACCTGTTATTTGATGATGGAACATATTACATGTAATGACAATCATACCATTTATTCAACAAAGAAAATGTGCCAGGATTGTATCTAGCATCTTCCAGACATTCATTCTCATCATGTTGTAGAGGTAGAATTCCCCTCACCCCACTCCGCCCAGTCCCCATCCACAAACAAAGCACATGAAGTTCAGAGGGATTGCTTAGTTTGCTCAAGGTGATGCAGCAAGTTAAGTGTTCGAGTCAGAGTATGAACACAGGTCTGTCTTATCACAAAGTCGATTCCCATTTCACAATTCTATGACTCTTGACTACAATGACAATAATCCTAATTGGTATGCTAACAACATACCAGGCATCATGTTCATTCACATGACCAATTCGCACAAACTAGTCCATTTGACATGATCAGTAGCCCTGGGTACTCGTTACATTTCACATATGGAAACTGAGCTTTGAGGAGGCCAAACAATTAATATAAGATCATGTAGTGAAGAAGTCCTAGAAGCCAAATCCAAACTATAAAACCTGGGCTCTTGACCACGTGTGATGCTGCCTCCCATCTTACCAAAGAAGGATACTGAGAGACTCAGAGCCCAAGAGGGAAGCTAGAGACAGTATTAAATAGTTTTATAGGTAGAACAAGGAGTTTGGATCTTTCTGAAAAGGAAGTTGTCAGATGAATAAAAGCAAGGAGCTAGGGAACAGCATGTTGTATCTGGGGACTTCTACAAGTCTCCTTATCTATAAAATAAAGAGTTGGACCAGTTAACCTCCAAACTTCTTTTAATTCTACAATGTGATATTGTTGCAGTTTGTATTACACCCTCCCAGCACATAATACACATGTGCATAAGCCACTTCCCAATGGCTTCCCTGTGCAACCAGTATAAAATCCTTTATTGCTATCGTCGTCTGCAAGGCTCTGCAGGCTGTAGCCCCTGACTGTCTCTGACATCACTACTTGTCTTTTCTTCCTCAATCGCCATGCTCCAGTCACAAGCTTTTCTGTTCTAGAAACTTCCTTTCTCAGGACCTTTATACTTGCTGTTTCCTCTGCCTGAAATGCCCTTCCCCAGATCTTTTTTTAGTGGTTCCTCAAATGCACTTCCTTCAATAGGTTTTCTATAATCACTGCATCTAAAGTAGGATTTCCTCACTTGTTATTCTTTACCTCATTCCTGTTTTACTTTCCGCATACAAATTCTCAGTATTGGAAATTTACTTTTGTTTTTTGTTTTTGTTTTTTTGAGTCATTTATTGTATAGTAGCCCCATCCATCCCCATGTCAACTCTGTGAGGGCAGGAGTTATGTTGATCTGGTTTATGGCTATAGCCTCTGTGCTGATGCCTGACACATAGTAGCACTCAGAATGATTTGCTGAGTGAATGAATGAAGACACGAGTCACCTAGCACGTAGAAAATATTAAGCACAAAATAGGAGCTGAGAAACAAGTAATGGTAGTAATGATAACTAACATTGATCAAGCTCTAACTATTGGCACTAGGTTAAATCCCTCATACATATTGAATCATCTTAGTCCTCACCACAACTCTGTGAGGTAGGTATTATTGTTACCCTAGTTTTATAGATGAGGAAATTGAATCTTAGCACAATCAAGCAGTTTGCCCAAAGTCACAAAGCCAGTAAATTAATCCAGATTCAAAACCAACCTAATTTTAGCACAAAGTTATTTGCTAATTGTAATCTGTAACAAAATTATTTACTAACTTCTGCAAAGTGAAACTGCCATTATCTCCATTTGGATTTTTCAAAGTTTGTAATTTCAAGGAGTACTATGTGAGTAGCTACTATATGTATCCTGGGATTCAGGCTACGTAAAGGGTGCTAGGTGCCTAAGATACAGAGATAAATAGTGTGACACAGTGCCCAACTTCAGGGGGCACAGTTTAAGAAGAAAAACATAAGTGTGGTAGAATGGACATCTCCATGACCCAAACACTCCTCTGTCCTCCCACAAAAAAAAACAAAAACAAAAACAAAAACAAAAACAAAAAACTAATAAAAAAAACACCTCCTGCTGCTGGAGACTCATTCCTCTTAAATGTTTCCTTTGAACCTGGCCCAGGTGTTTAATTTTGCATTCCTTACGTTATATTGTAACTGTTTAGCACTGTCTAGGAGGAACTGAATAGCCATCATTTACTGAGTGCCTACACCTGACAGGTGATTTACCTATGCTCACTGACTGAATTCTTACAACAATGAGGTGGGTGTCGTTATCCCTGCTTTACAAATGAGCAGTCAACAGTTTATTGGGGCATTGGATTATAACCCAATGATTACAATAGTGTCTGATTACAATGCAGAATTGCCAATATTAGGATAGAAGGATGTGCATGCAAAGATCTATGGGAGCCCCAAGAAACAAGTGGCTCTTGGCCTCCATAGATATTTATTTATTTTTATTTTGTTTGAGACAGGATCTCACTCTGTTTTCCAGTCTGTAGTGCAGTGGCATGATCATGGCTCACTGCAGCCTTGACTTTCAGGGCTACAATCCGCCCACCTCAGTCTCCTAAGCAGCTGGGACTACAGGGGCACACCACCATGCCTGGCTAACTTTTTATTTTTTCTAAAGATGGAGTTTTGCCACGTTGCCCAGTCTGGTCTTGAGCTCCTGAGCTCAAGCGATCCGCCTGCCTTGGCCTACCAAAGTGCTGGGATTACAGGCATGAGCCACTGAGTCCAGTCCCAGATATTTACTTTAACACTATAATTGTAACAAGTATGAGAATATCTTTTTCTTAGCTTTTTAATTAAATATTTAATAAATAATGTATATCTCACTTTGTAAAATATCTTAACAATATCTTTACATTTTTTGAGAAAAAGCAAATACTTTTTCTTTTACATTTTTACTAAGATTAATATGTTAGAAGCTTTTTTTTACTCCAATAATTGGAACACAGACTTTAAGATTTTTTTATATTACATTTTCCTGATATACTGACTGAATTTTTTTTTTCCCTGGGGCAAAGAAAAGTACTTTTCTCCAGTTACTGTCAGTTCCTTTACTTAGGATTATTCTGAAATGAACCAATCCTTTCCTCTCATGGAAACAGGTACATAATAAGATAAGTAACTTTTTTTATTTTAACAAATCCAGTATTAGAGTAGTCTTTTGCAGCCAGTGAATCATGACAGCCTGCTAAGAATGCCTTCAGTAAAATAAAGTTAGATTGGGACTGACCGACGTGAATGCATAAAGTTAACTCCATTAAAAAAAAAAAATTGACTAGGAAAATAAAACAATGCTAAGCCAACCACTGTACTACCAAAAACACTACTAAAAAATTTAGATTGCTTCTGAGTAACCAGAGGCGAACTACTCTCCGCCCTGTGGTGAACATGTGACACTCTCCCTAACAGCAGCTCTGTGGGGAGGGCCTGCTCCCACTGAGAATTAATTCACTTTCCAGAAGTGAGAGATAAGGAAAAATTCCCACAACAATAATCCATTTGGTGAACTGCAGTTTGGTGGTGTTTGAAGTTTTAAACATATTTAAGAATCAAACATGTTCTTACTTCGTCCCTATTAGGAAAGTCATAATCCAGCCTCACAGAAAATGAAAAGACAAGCATTTCTGCTGATCAAATAGCCTGGCTCCCTCTACAGAATCCCGGGAACCCACTCTACATTCATAAACTTTGTACTCAATTCTTGGCACCTATCAACGCCATGTCCCCAGGGCCAAGTGAAGAGTCTCACAGCAACTAAGTTAATACTTAAAAAGTATGTAAAGAATCAAAATTACCTCACTGCGCCCCAACAGATACCGTGCACCTACAGAGGCACAAATAAACTCCATTTTGTAATGGTGCTAAAAATTTAAAAAGTGTATTGCTGCTTTCGTGCCTAAGAATTCCCTGTGACATCAACCCGAAAGCCACATAAGCAGAAGCACACAATTTTCTAGAATCTTAGAACAAGAACAAGTAAGTCTAAATATGAATCATATTTGTTTGGGTGAAATTGACTGAAATAAATAGTAAAGAGTGATTTTGAGATAAATATTGCAAAAATGTACACTAATAACTTATCCTTTTATTTATCTATATATTTTCAGATGTAAGTAATGTGATGCCAAGGCTGACACAATCACATTAAACTGTGTCCTGCTTCCCCAGCTGTAACTCTAATACTATTGCCCTCAGAGATTGAAGAGACCACAGAACCGAACTTCTTCTCACAAACCCCTGGATTTTTTTTTTTTGTGGCAAGGTCCCTTGTGGGAAATGAATTCTGTCTATATCTCAAAACAGCCTCACTTACCCATTAGACCCTGTAAGCACAGTGCCTCAGGTCCACAATACTTTCAGATGCTCAGGAAAATGTTTCCTTTTAAAATAAGAACAAAAAAGAAAAAAAATAGGTTTTGGTCAAGAAAAATGTTTAAATATACAATATTAAGATATTCATCTTTATGTCAGTGTAGGTATAAATGCGTGTTTACGAAAAAGGGACCCCCCCAAGGTGAAACGCCATAGGACCCACGAAAGTCATAATGCTGGCTGGCCTCAAAATGTCCTTGCTATTAAACTATTTTCGATGATTCCTAGGTATGCCAGATGCCAAGTTTTCTTGGCCAGCCGGGGAACTTCTCATATCTTTGGAAGAAATATCTTTCTCATACTAGATTCTTCTGAGAAAAGTGATTTATTAGGAGTTTTGTTTATTTCAACTCAATATGTACTCAACTTAGGACGTCTCCTCACCCACGTTAATTTTTTAAAGAGAAGGAAAGTAGAAGGAGAAGATGAACACTTCATCTGAGGCTCTGCCAGCCTACGAGGAAATGCAATCCTCCAGGCTCGCCCGAGCGTGGGCTGCGGGCAGGGGACTGTGGCGCCGCTGTCTCGTTCTATTCCACGGTGGTGCAGCAGAGGGCGCGTGGCTCTCAGCGCTCAGTGCTGCGCGCTCCCCTGCGCCTCTAGGATCGTATCCCTATTTGCCCCAAGGTCATAGCTCCTAACCCAGCTTGCCAGCCCCAGGCCGGGGACACCAGAAACGGAGCCCTTCGCGCTGGAGACCCCGGCGCGGGTGGGGTGGGAGGGCTCCAGGGCCAGGAGACAGATCACAATGGGCACAGGGGATGAAAGGTGCCGGGGGTCCGGGTCTCGAGCAGTCCCTGCCGCCGCCAGACTCCGCGCCCTGGAGGGGGATGGGGTGCGCGTAGACGCTCCGCGGCCCGGGTCGGACGGAGGAGCCCAGGAGCTGCCGCAGCCGCCGCGAGCCCAGAGATCCGAGCTTCGCTGCCAGCCCAGGACACCGGGGCCCGGACGCGGGCCGAGGGGAGCCGGGCGGCGGGAGAGGAGCCCCGGAGCCCCGCTGAGCGCCCGCCGAGAGGGCGTTTTCCCCGCCCCCGGAGCCTAGCCCGCCCGGCCCGCCCAGAGCGCGGGGAGATCACCTCCGCCCGTCACCTCCTCCCCTTGTCGCCTAGGTCCACCCAGGCCCCCTCCCCCGGGCCGCTCCCGAGCACGAAGTTGGCGGGAGCCTATAAAAGCCGGTGCCGGCACGACCCGCCGACAAACAGTGCAGGCGCCTGAGCCGCTGCTGCTAGACCTGTGCGGATTCCTGTCCAGCCCCGACCGCCGGCGCGATCATGTCCCATCACTGGGGGTACGGCAAGCACAACGGTGAGTGCCGGCGGTGGCCGGCGCGGCGGCCCTCCGATCCCGGATCCCCGAGCCTGGATGCCGGCCCGGGGCCCACAGCACCAGCACTTGCTGTTTACCGCGGCCACGGGGAGCGCTGGATGCTCAGGTGCGCCCCGGGCGCTCACTCCGCTCGCGGCTCCCCGGCGCCAGGGATGCCCCCCTTGCCCCAGCTGCGAGGCCACTGTCGAGGAATCACCGCGTCCGCCCGAGGCGCGCAGGGCCCGAAGGAGGGGAGGCGCAGCCCTGGCCGGGGAACCCGAGAACAGTCCCTCCCGGGTCCCGACCTGGGGATCATTTTAACCGGACCTAGGTGGAGGCGGGGAAGGGTTGTAACGGAAAATTCTAGTTGTTGATCGCAGAGAAATTAAGAGACTCCCCTTCCCCCTTCCCCCCACCTCAGTCCACCCCCGCCCCCCCGCAGTTTCAGCACCACCTGTGGCTAAGGCGCTCAGCACGAACTGTCCCGGGGCATTTTCCAGTGCTGGTTTGAATCCATGGCGCTGATTTCCGAGTTTTCCCTTCGTCTCTCGACTTCTAATGTTAGGGGGTCGGACACCAGCAATCAGGTTTTATCTTGGCCTCAGACCTGGTTCTTAGGAGCCAGCGGAGCAGAGAAGCATGCCTCGGCGCACCTAGCGCATCTTTGGAGGGTGTGGGGCTTCCTAGGTAGTGGGGACCCTGACGGTTAAAGGAGGGGTGGACCCGGGGCCTGGGCAGTGAGGAAAGGATCCGGATCTCCTTGAATGTCTTAAGTGAGCTTGCATATCCCAAAATCCCAACCACAAGCCCTGACATTAGTGTCTGCCCAACTTCACTTGCTGAATTTCAGTAAAACGACTTTAAGATAGCTAATATTTATATAGCACTCAGTGATCTAAGAGCTTTACATATATGGATTCTAATTCTTACAGCGACATTTATGAGGTAAATTTCTAATTATTCCATATTACAAATGGGGAAACTGAGGCACAGATTACGTGTTTTGCCAAAATTTACCCCACTGTTAAGTGCTACTTCTAAAATTGGAACTGAGCAGATAGGCTCCGGAATGATTGTTCTTCTCTAGGGGTCTGGGTGTACCTTTCCCTACAATGGGGGATTCACACGTCTTCTTTCCCCTAGGACCTGAGCACTGGCATAAGGACTTCCCCAATGCCAAGGGAGAGCGCCAGTCCCCTGTTGACATCGACACTCATACAGCCAAGTATGACCCTTCCCTGAAGCCCCTGTCTGTTTCCTATGATCAAGCAACTTCTCTGAGGATCCTCAACAATGGTCATTCTTTCAACGTGGAGTTCGATGACTCTCAGGACAAAGCAGGTCAGTGTTTAGAAAATAACTTGTGTATTTTAGACAGTAGCTGTTTTCCGAGCTTAATGGAAGGAGCCAGGAACAGTGGTAGGAACCCTCTTAATAGCACAGTTTGTCTCAGGACTCAAGGATGCCACCCTGATCATTTTCATTAGGTCTCAGATTCTGAGAAGTAGGCTAATTAGTTTGAAGTGTCCCGAGGCCGTTTCTCCTCTGTGAAATCCCTGACTTCTATGTAGGGCATTGAATAACTGCAATATGCCTGTGAAAAGTCACAAAAGGCGCAAAGTCCCCTAGCAATAAAGATCAATCATGATGAGATTTGCACTAATTGAACTTTTAAGATTGTAAAATATTTGTCTTCCAGAGTTGATGTGTATCCATTAAAAATGGCGCGTATCCATTAGTGAGCCTTATCTTCAAAGTAGCAGCGAGAAGAGTAACAAAAAACGTGCCAATTTAAAATGCTGAAATTCTTGGAAAATGTTATGGGTATTTCTTAAGACTGGGCTAGTGTGATAAAGATGGCAGCATATTTTGATATCTACTCAAAAATTCATTCCACAAACGAAGATGTTGTAGAGTTGGTGGATATACCTGGCCCATCACTGACAAAACCAATTACCATATTTATTTGTAATAGAGCTGTTTACAGGATGCTCACTGTAAAAAAAAAAAAAGTGCTGCTTTTTTTTTTTTTTAATCTCTCTCTCTTTTGAAACAAGAGAACGATCCCATTCAGACATAGTAGCTGCCTTCTTTGCTCAGCAGTTACTTTAATTGCCAGTGCCCTATTTTCCTGAGTGCTTTCCTCTGAAGGTCATTGAATGAAATGGTGCTGCAAACACATTTTGTTTGGTGGTGGGAGTGAGGGGAGTGGTGGAACAAAATGAGAAAGTTTTGGAGTAGTGACCTATGGTACTAATATATTGTATAACATGTAATTATAACCATTTGGGTTGACTATTCTTTGTCAGCAGCTATCCTATATAGTCAGCTTGGTTTTGAAAAAAGAATTCTTCCCTCCTTTCAACTTTTAAAAAATTTGTAAACACCTGGCTTTCTGAAATGGTGAATCTGGAAGACAATTAGATGGGGGATAATGTGGAGATCATCTGAGAAATGTTTTCAACCTACCTGTGCCTGCCTGTGTGCACCCCTCCCCAGTACACACATACAATACATACACACACACACACACACTCACAATCATACTCACACATTCTGACACAGTATGATGATTTATTAGAATCAAGTAAAGGTTGTACATTGAAGACAGTTCAGTGATTCTGCTACATTGCTTTCCCAAGCATTCCTCTCACTCCAAAGGAAGAGTGTTATATAATTAAACAATTTTTTTCTTGTAAAGAATACTGTATATTTATAACATGACAAGGCCAAAGGTCTCAAGGTATTACACATACAGAAAGGATGCTATAACATTTCATGTCTAGTCATTTACAAACCAAAAGAAGTGAGCTACTTTAGTCTGTAGCTGTACTTTTTGAAAGAGCCACAATGATGTCCTTGTTTTCAATGGATGTAATGTCTACCAAATTTTGTATCTCATTGGATGCTACATAGAAATTGGATACTTTGAGTCTTTTTTGGAACACTGAAGAAACAAATCTCCAACAAATGAAAGCAGATGAGGTTCCTTATAGTCCTTAGAAAATGGATAGTGAAATAAATTATTCTAGTAATACATATTATTGAAAAGTGGATTTCAACATATGGTCTGGTGGTTATCAGCATAGACTGGGGTCAGAGAGACCTGGAGTTGCGTTCTAGCTCTGCCGACAACTAGCTCAGAGACTTTGGGAGTAATACTGTCTAGGTTTTAGTTGTTTTTAACTGTAAAGTTGGAGTAACAGTAGTGTCTGCCACAGTGGAAGGATGAAATGGGACAGTATATGTAAAGCACCTAGCCTAGTGCCTGGCGCATAGAAGTTCCTCAATAAATGGCCTCTGTTGTTGTCACAATTTGAACCCTTCGACCGCCTCTGTTAGACAATTGCTGTATATGTTGCACCTGAGATAAGATTTCTGAATAAACTTTTTCTTTAACAGCTTTAAGATTAGTTCCCATCATTGGATGGTATTTTAAAAATTTATTTTATATTTTCCGAAGCATTCTGTTTATCATACTGAATATGTCCTTATTTTATGTATGAAGTTATTATATAGTTATATATTTTACCATGAATCTGTTAAACTTTGACGGATTTCTCCATAAGCAGTAACTAATTAGATCTAGCTACATTTTTAGCAGCTATTTCTTGTGGAGAGCAATGCATACATTTTTAAAGAAGTTGGCCATGTTTAGATTGTGAAACAGATGAAAACCATGGCGTTTAGGTAGAGCTCCCACCCATGTCTTTAGAGACACATGTATGATCCACCTAGTTCTTCTACAAAAAAAAAAAAAAAAAAAAAAAAAAAAAAAAAAAAAAATCATTACTAACAGCACTTAAATGCATGGGAAGCTAAGCATCATGAAAGCAGGGTGAAGGCCTGGTCCCTCTCCTGTTTCCCGGAGCCCATGCTGGAAATATCTAAAGTAGAAAGACATAGAAATAGTAGACCCTGACTGCCACTTTGATAAGTGCAGAAAGGAAGTATTCCGAGGAAATATGGAAACGTGAAGGAGGCTTAGCAGTCTAACTGTGTAAGACAGGAGAGACTTTCCAGGGTAAATAAGGCTTATGCGGAGGCTTGAAGGATTTTGATATCTTGGACAAAAGTCCAGGCAAAGGGAGATAGGAAATACCAGGGGACTTAAGAGAGCACAGCGTGTGCTCCAGAAAGGCAAGAAGGCATACTAAAAGCAAGGTCAGGAAGGACTTGCCCTTATTTGCATATGAAAGATTCCTTTGTAATTTTGCCTCTCTTTTCCACATTTTCAGTTACTTTGGTTAAACAAGGATGCAGAATATATTAAAATGTCAATATTAAGGGAAAAGACATCTACAGAATAAATTTTTAAAAATTATACCATGTGGAGGCCAGGCATGGTGGCTCACACCTGTAGTCCCCGCACTTTGGAAGGCTGAGACAGGCAGATCACTTGAGGTCAGGAATTCAAGACCAGCCTGGCCAACAGGGTGAAACCCCGTCTCTACTAAAAATACGAAAAAATGAACTGGGTGTTGTGGCATGCGTCTGTAACCCCAGCTACTCAGGAGGCTGAGGCAGGAGAATTTGGATCCTGGGAGGCGGAGGTTGCAGTGAGCCGAGACCACACCACTGCACTCTATCCTGGCGACAGCACAAGACTCCATCTCAAAACAAACAAACAAACAAACAAACAAACAAAACCACACACAAAGAAAAAACATGTGGAAAAACTCCCTTTAGACTTTTTTTTTTTTTTTAAATAAAACAATCCTAGGCTCTCAAAGCCAAAACAAAGAGTAGAGATACTCTAGTTAAACTCACCTAAAATAAACATGAAGAAACTGAAGCAAAAGAGTTTAAATAACTTGCTAAGTCATCTCCTTGCTAGTTTGCTGGAGGAACTAAATAGCAATCACTTAAAAATAGAATTAGAATAAAAATATTTGAGAGATAACCATATTTGACATTTAGTTTGTACATACCATGTTTTTCAAAAACTGGCATTTTTTTCTGTACACTTAAGTCAAAAAGTTTTTTATTTTACTCATTTAATTTTAAAAAATCAACAGTTTAACATCTTTTTTTGTTAGGAGTTATTTTTGTGGTGGTAACATTTTTAGATTTCCTATACCTCTTATTTCCTGCATTTAAATGCAGTTCATTTACCTGTCTTCTTTGTCTTAATGAGATTTCAGCCTTCTAGAACTTCTCATAAACTGAGGCTTTCCAATATGCTTTAAATGTTCTCTTATATCCAAACTTAAGTACTTGGGTATCAGAAACTGAGTGGGTTGACTTTATTGCTGATTTAAGCTTGAGAGAATTTTTTAAACTGTGGAGTTAATAGGATTTAACTAGAAGCTTGGGTTAGAGCTCTCATCAATCTTCTAAATTCCTTTGAAAATAAGCCACCTTAAATTCACCTTAAGTTAATGAAAAATTGCTAATCCCTTTAGGTTTTTTAAAAAACTTATTAAATAATAACTCACCCTGCTTGAGATGTTTTATTAATGGCCTTATCTAGGAGAAAAGAATAGTAGTCAAATTATTAACTCCTGCTAACTTATTAACTTTTATTAAGGAGTTTAATACTCTCCTGCTTTATTGCAAAGTTAGGGACAAATTTTGAAAGCCAATGCCAGAATTATTGGGCCAACTCTTATCCAAGTCTTACATCATTTCTGTTTTTTAGAAATTGGAATTTTTAAAACCTGTTTGTTATTTCAAGAAAAGAGTAAAGGAAGCTGGATGAGTTTACCTGTGCTCTTTCTAAGTGACCTATTGTCTATATGACACAATGGATCTTCATACATGGATCCTGCTTGACTTTCAGAGACTTGCTTTTGAAGCTCTAAAAGTTTCCTTCCACAGCAGTCCTAAGTTAAAAGAAAGCATAGCAACAAACGAAAGGGCTTGTCATGCACACAGTCATGGTGTCAGCAAAACCCTAAATACCTAGAAAATGGACCAACATATTCTGAACACTGTAGTTACTATATTCACATCAAAACAGCTTCTTTTTTTACTCCTATATAATTGCCACATAGCTTAAACCACAACTTCTGTTGAATTTCGACTGTGTTTACTCTAGTGAAAGTGACAGCTACACATCTTATTGCTTTAAAACAAATGGAACACGTGTATGTTTGTTATCCCCAGATTTGTCTATATTGGCATGTAGCCCTAGGATTATTGGCTGCTGCCAACAGGCAAAACAGTAATGCATGATTTTAACATTTTCAGGTTGTTTATAGAAAAGATAGTCCCGAAAATGACATGTTTTCTGTAGAATTAGTCATTTGCTTCATTAGTAGGAAATCATTTAAATTTTATTTTTAAACTAAAGATTATTGGGACTAGTTTATTTATATTTTGGACTTAAAAGAAACTGTTGACATTCATTAAGGTCTTTAGTCTGTTACTCCAGTGCATCTTAATTTAGTTTAAGTGATTAGGGAGAAAAAATTTAAAAATATTAAATGTTCAGCTTTTAATTTGTATAAGCAATGAGATTCATTTCAATATTGCTAGATCTCTTATTTTTCTCAAAAAGTAATTTATATAATTTCCTCAAATAATATATATAGGAAGACAGATTATTCTATAACATTACACTTAGTGCTTGTTTTGTGTTATATACAGAGTATATATAATTGATGACAGATCATGAAAATTAAAATTGGTTGGAGCTCTTGATGTTGAGATTTGAATTTAAATTAAATTTGGAAGGTCTTGAAAAAACGTTAGAGTAGAAAACTGTATTTATTCTCCATCCCTCACAAAACACATTTCTGGGGCACAATAAACCATTGACTCTTTAAAGCGCCACTGCCATGGCTGGATTTTACAGAGAAAAAATATGCAGTTAGCAATTTCTGCTATTTTTTAAAATTATTTTTATATTAGAAAATAGATTTCATTTTAAACTGCAACAGTTTAGAAAATGGCATGTAGTCATTTAAATAAATAAGTAGATCCAGAATATAGGATAAAGTCCCTAACTTAAACCAAAATATTATCTTTTATTTTTCTCAAATAAAAAGTTTGAGTTTATGACAATTTATTATAACAATGTTTTTGAAGGACGTCATTGACTAAACTCCATGCTAAGAGTTTGCCAGAATTGCTGCCTTCTGTAGCAAGTAAACGTTAAAGATTTAATAACTTTTTCTAGTTACAGTGGGTTTCTAATCTTCATAGCAACGAGTTTTATTTTAACAGGGGCTAAAACAGGTACCTGGTGATAGTAGATTAGCACTGAATGTGTTTAATCATTGAGCCCAGAGTACTTTTCCTTTTTTTTTTTTTTTAGTGTTAGCTGTTAGCAAGCATTGTTTAATAAAAGTTGGCATGCACTCTTGCCTAATTCTGAATGTTCTTAGAAACAAATTAAGATGAAATTTTAAGATTTGTAAGAGAAAGAATAAGAATAAGAAATAGCAATAAACTTTATTCTCCTTAAAATGTAAGATGCTGCTATGATTCTTCACTGGGGAAAAAGAAGATACATTTAGAAAACTGGTTATCTCAGATGCTTAGTATGGTTTTATTTAGTTAGTTTTACCACTTGGTAGAATTAATGATGTGACAAATGACATTTGCTTCTTATTATCAGCCAGTTGGTTGCTAGCTTTAAAGAGTTATTATAAAGGATTTTTTCAGTATTAATTTATTTCATGAACATATATTTAATTTTTAAGGGTATATTATTATTAAAAAAAAGGAATTCTTTCATTCTCTTAAAAAAAAGTCTAGAATTAGAGGCTAATATTTCCTTATAGAATTATCAGGAAACATATTGTCATAATAAGTTGTTTTTGTGTTCCAAGAGATGTGACTTTGTCAGAATACATCCAAATTCATATTTCTTAGCAGATCTGAAACATAACACCATTTATAATTCTTTCTGTTTCCATTCTTCCTTTTTATCCTGGCCTACTGTAAAACAGATCTGGCAGCCAGAGGTTGTATCAGGAACCACAGAAAGACCTCACTGCTTGAATATCTTCAAAGCAGTGTTTCACTTTGAATAGATGAATGGGTGTTGCTGCCATGTAAGCATATTTAGGTGAAGCTCATGAACAAATCTTGTTATACAGAAGTTATCCCTTTGTTCTGCAATGCCAAAGTAAATCTGGGCTCATTATTTTATGGAATTATAAAGTAAAGCTAATAAAATACACTCATAGCAACAAATGTTTAATTCCCAGTACTAGAAAAATAAAATTTAAATTGTAGAACTAAACTAGTTTTAAAAGCTTTTGAATATAATGGTTAAATCCCATTAATACATATAAAGTTAGGTACAGAGTTTCTTGGTGCATGGGAGAAAGAGTGATTTCACACTATTTTAATCCTCTGTCAAGACGCAACTTGTTAATTATGTACAGATAGTTCGTAGCCCAAGTATGTGAGTTTTAGTACTGATTTTGCTTAGTGAGGTTACGGTAACGCCAAAATAGTAGAATCATGGAATAGTTAACAAGTTAGAATTTTAAGTTCTTAGAGATAATAGAGCACATTACACTGCATATAGAAGATGATCCATAAATTATTAGTAAAATAGTAAATGATTTAGTGTATCCACTTTACAGGTGAGTAAATTAAGGTCAAAGAGGTTTAATAAAAATTTTTGGCTTTTTGGCTGAGCACAGTGGTTCATGCCTGTAATCCGGGCACTTTAGGAGGCCAAGGTGGATGGATCACTCAAGCTCAGGAGTTCCAGACCAGCCTGGGCAACAAGGCAAGACTCTGCCTCTACTAAAAATATAAAAATTAGCTGGACATGGTAGTGCACGCCTGTAATCCCAGCTACTCGGGAGGCTGAGGCACGAGAATCACTTGAATTCTGCTTGAGGCGGAGGTTACAGTGAGCTGAGATCGCACCACTGCACTCCAGCCTGGGCAACAGAGCAAGATTTTGTTCAAAAAATAATAATAGCCAGGATGGTCTCGATCTCCTGACCTCGTGATCAGCCCACCTCGGCCTCCCAAAGTGCTGGGATTACAGGTGTGAGCCACCATAATAATAATAATAATTTAAAAATAAATAAATAAATAATAAAAAATTAAGGGGACAAAGCTAGCCAGCAGCAGTGACAGTCCAAATTCTAAAGAACTTGGGAAGCCTATATAAGGATAATTGGATTTTGCAATGTTAAGATCAATGGAATACTTATTTCACAAATTCGGGTGCGTAATAACTGGTATCAGAGTTTAGTAAACCAGGCTGTATGGCAGCCATCGGGCCTTGGTAGAACAGACGGTCCCACGTTTGCAAGTGTATGTAGCAGACCAATTATTTGGCCAGTAGCTGCATGGGCACTTCCTAAATGGTTCACAGAGGGATTATTAGTTTCACTTAAAATTTTCTCTCTCTAGACCTGAATCTATGACTCTAAAACAAATCCAGAAAAAGGAATCAGTATGCTCAGAAAGAAAGATGTGAAAAGCGTCCTTTCTCCAGACAACACATGTGAGGAATAAAAACAGACGAAGTGATTTTGTTCAGCACCATAGACTAAACTTGACTCTGGATTGAATTTTCAGAGTGAAATGTGATGAAAGGCAAATATTTACTACTGTAAAACAGAACTAAAGATGGTAATATTTAGATGTGTGTTTCATGTGCGTGTGTGTGTATCAGTGTATGTGTGTATACATATGTATGCATGTGTATGCAGATACATACATATATGTTATATGTATATATGTTTTTAATTATAGTGCTCAAGGGAGGACCCCTGGATGGCACTTACAGACTGATTCAGTTTCACTTTCACTGGGGTTCACTTGATGGGCAAGGTTCTGAGCATAGTGTGGATAAAAAGAAATATACTGCAGAGGTAAGATATACTTTTTTTTTCTTTCCAGGGAAAAGTGTTTATAAGTTGATAGCATTAATTTCAAAAGCTTAATTTGTAAATTCAACTCACACCCAGTGAACCACTTCTTTTACAAAAGACCTTCATATTTGCTTTTTATAACCTTTAATTGTGACATCATACTTAATGCTGCAGAACTTTCTGTACTGTCTCCAACTCCACCATTTGCAAAACGTAAACAGACTCAAATTAAAGGATCCTGTTTTAACATAAATTTGGATATCAAATGTGTGCCTTCTGTCAAAACTGTACATTTCTTTGTCTTAGAGTTATTGATGAAAACACTTGCTATTATACCAAGTACTCTGTGGATAATTAGAATTAAAGTGAAAGGAAAGTTTTGATTTAAAATTATCCATATTTTCAATTTCCTAAGTAACCTTTACTGTGAGAAAAAGACCATTGGACAAAATCTGTCGGCTTTGATTGTGTAAACCACTCACTGTGGCTTTGTCTCTTCGCCTTAGCTTCACTTGGTTCACTGGAACACAAAATATGGGGATTTTGGGAAAGCTCTGCAGCAACCCGATGGACTGGCCGTTCTAGGTATTTTTTTGAAGGTTAGTTGATGGCCCAATTATTTCTTTTTTTCCTATTTTTAATAAAGAATGACCAGACAGAACATTTGTCACATACAGGACATTCTACAAAAGAGCTTAGGAAATGCCTTTGTCCCTGAAATGTTTTCAAGTTTATCTCCTCCTTTCATATCTGCTAGTTGCAGTGGAGATGGAGGACAGAAAGACAATAGGAGAGGTGTTTATTCGGTACTGTTTGGATGTAAATGTGAAGAACATAAAGAGATCAACTTGGGTGATTGCTAGGTGTTTGTTTTCTTTTCATTTAACCTGAGGCTAAACAGCACTATATCATGATAAAGTAAGATCAGGTTCTGAAGAGGGGAAGGACAGTGAATTTCAGGCAACAGTGGGACATAACTGGTTGAGCTGCCCTCTAAACCTTGGTAAAGGGGAATGGAGAAAGGTCTGGACTGGAGATTTATGAGCTCTGATTCATATGTTGAGGTGAAAGCTACAGGTGTCTATGAAATCATCCAAGTGCAGCATGAATAGGGAGATGAGAAAGCTGCGCAGGGAGCAATCCTGAGAAACTGCAAAATGTAAGGCCTTTACAAGGGGACGGATGCAAATTAAACAACTTAAAAGGGGTCAGGTGTGGTGGCTTACACCTGTAATCCCAGCACCTTGGGACACCAAGGCAGGAGGATAGTTTGAGGCTGGGAGCTCAAGACCAGCCTGGGCAACATAGCGCCATTCCATCTCTATAAAATTTTTAAAAAATTAACTGGGCATAAAACAAACAAACAAACACAAAAACACAAAATTAGCTGGGCATGGTAGTGTATACCTGCAGTCCCAGCTACTCGGGAGGCCAGGGCAGGAAAATCACTTGAGCCTAGGGGTTTGAGGTTACAGTGAGCTATCATCATGCCACTGCACTACAGGCTGGGTGACAGAGTAAGACTCTGACTCTAAAAGACAAGGCAAGAGTTAAGAGAGATTTGGGATGTTGGAAGGCATAGGGAAAGCCAAAGAAGAAGATAATTTTTAAAAAGAAGAGATGACCATGGTGTAAAGTCCTACAAGGAAATCAAGGCAAGTCCTTGAAGAGTATTCTGAAAGTTAGAGGTCACTGGGGATAATTGAGCCAGTGGTTTCAGGAGTACTATCTGAGTGGAAGCCGAGGCAGGTTGAAGATTCGGTGAAAGTAGGCAAGTCTATGGTGTCAGTGTCATCAAGCCAGTACTGATGGGTATCAGGTATAAAGTGGAGGATTTGGGCTATTTGGATGTTTTCTAATAGAGCTACCCAAATAAAAATAAAAACTGGTACAGTACCAACTGGGTGATAGTATCTTGCCCTTTATGTTTTTCTTTAGGTTGGCAGCGCTAAACCGGGCCTTCAGAAAGTTGTTGATGTGCTGGACTCCATTAAAACAAAGGTAAATTTGAATTTTCTGCCACCTTCTTAGGGTACTGATTTTCGATACTCCATTGGTTTTAGAAATTTCTTTTGATCAAATTGCACAGTCTCAATGACATGTGGTATTTGGATGAGCAGTTAATAAAGGTAGAATATTCCTTAAATATTTAATGTTTCTTTCAACAAAGTTGATCCTAATGCTAGCATAATTCTAAGACTTGTGTTTATTTAATCTTGCTCCCCCATCATTTGAACATCCATATGTAAGAGTCAGAGAATCTTATGACTGCAAGGCGGTTCAAAGGTTCTCTAGTCAAATTATTCACTCATTCACACAGCAGATATTTGTTGAGTATGTACTATGTGCCAGTCGCTTTGCAAACAAGTAGACACAATGGTGAACAAGATAAACAAGGCCCTGTTTCATGGAGATTTCTATTCTATAACCTCTTTGCATTCATTCATCCTGCATTTAAATCCTCTCTACAGCATAGTTGTATTGAGGTCGTTGAGCATCTGTTTAAACACTACAGTCACTTCCCGTAATGGGGAAACTTATCACCAGGGGCAGCCCTGGCTTTATAAAGCTGATCCTCACATTGAAGCAACATCTATCCTCTGAAATGCTCACTCTACACCCCTGGCTTGAGCCCCTTGAATTCACAGAATAAACCTGATCTCTCTTCCACATAACCCTACTCTCTCTCTACTCTGTTTTTTCACCTACCTCAAGCTAATTATCTTTAGTTCCCTTTAACTATTCTCATGTAACATCGTTTTCTCTCTTTGCCACCACCTTGTCACTCTTCCAGTAAATCATTCCTGTTTGCTTGAAAAGTGGAGTGTCCAAAACAGAATGTAGTTATTTGATTCTGACCTAGAGCGAGAAAATCACCTCCTCATCAGGGATACCCTGTTTCTGTTATTACAATCGGAAGTCACCTTATTTTAGTGGCAGCAGTCTCACTTTAAATACTGGGTGTGATCGGTTAATGACTTAATGGAGAATGTAAGGGATCATTTTAGATAAAAGGCCAAGATGAAAAATGGACATGTGAAAATAGTTTTTTGTTTTGTTTTGTTTTGTTTTGCTAAGACGTGCCACGTATTTTCAAGTCAAATGTCTTCTGTTAATTTCTTTTTATTTTGTTTGCCAGTGAATATAGGACCTCTCTTTTAAAAAGTGTTTTTGACCATCAGAGAGGAGTATACCTATTTGTGTCTCCTGCTTTCCTACCTTCCTCCTACTCTGTCAATGTGACGGTTTGAACCTGCATATTTGCTTTGTTCTAGGGCAAGAGTGCTGACTTCACTAACTTCGATCCTCGTGGTCTCCTTCCTGAATCCTTGGATTATTGGACCTACCCAGGCTCACTGACCACCCCTCCTCTTCAGGAATGTGTGACTTGGATTGTGCTCAAGGAACCCATCAGCGTCAGCAGCGAGCAGGTTGGTTTTCTAATGACAGGTCTGTTTACAGGTGGAGCATTTAGTCAAGGCAGAAGACCTTGGCCTCCAGAGTGAGAGAGACCTGAGATTTAATCCTTCTGCTACTTCTTGCTATGGAAATAGTGCCTTTGACGGTGCTCAGCAAATAAACAGCATTCAGTAAATCTTTGTTGTTATTAGCTATAAGCTTACACAGTTTGTTTATCCTGTAAAATTGAATAGTCATTGTAAAGATTCAATGAGAAAGGTATCTGTTTCCTAATAAACGCTTTTTTTTTTTTTGCCAGTTTTGAGGAAACTGAGGCTTAGAAAAGTGAGAGTTCATATTCAAGGTTACATAGATATCAGTGAATTCCCAGCTTACTACTCACTCACCTAAGAGCTTTCTGCAGTTTTATTTATATCAGAATGCATTTCTGAATCCTGACAGCTGAGAGTCATCCCTTGGAGAACACATATCTATTAAAACTTACTCCAGGTTGCTTTAGAGGCTTAGAGCAGGTATTCTTACATTTCCAATACAATGTATTGTGTGATGTTCAAGTGATTAAGACACTGATGAGTGGCCACAAAAGTGGATACAAATGAATTTTTCCTAGACTTGTCTCTTAGCACACAGTTGAAATGTAGAAAGTGAACATTCCTTAGGATTCACAAGAGGTTGGATCCTGAATAATTTAAGGAGAGCTTTAGGAGCCAACAATCTTGAAAATGGTAACTATGTGAGTAGTGACGGTGTGATTTAAACCTACAAAAATGCTGAATAATAGAGGTTTAGAGCTGCAATGTGCAATAGAGATTATGTTGTCCAACTTTCTCATTTCACTGGCTTGAATCACATTGATCAACAACAGTCTGAGAAACAGGAAAATTGAAGTGTTTTCCCCTCAGCTACCTTGGGACAGAATCAGGTCTGGGAGCAAGGATTCTATTCCTGTGTCCTCCTTTAGAATATGGACTTATGAATGCTGAAGATGCTTCACATCTTTCTTTAAAGGAAATATATATCTGACTGGAAAATTACTTGTAGCATATCAACGTGGGCCTAAAAAATAGCATGCTTGTCTTGTAGTATGTCACTTGAAGATTGACCTTGTAGTAATAAGATATTTGAGCAAGCTTCTTGAAGTTATAGTGTAAGGAAAGATTATAATGCCACTTTGCTATGTAGATGCAGTGTTTACATTGTAATTTAAAACATGGAATATTTTTTCTTCTTTCACTGAGAGCAATCCAACTTTAAAGCAATAGTCTGACATTTAGAGCCATTATAACAAATAGATTTACGGCATATACACACCCACAGGCCAAAATACACATATAGATAAGGGCAGTTGAACCTACTGCATTAATCCCTGTGACCTGAGTTTGCTCTTTAAAGTTGAAAGTGGTATTAAACAAATAATGTTAATTGCATATATTGGCAAAATACCAATAGGGCTATTTTTCTTGTCCTATAACATGGAGTCTGGAGGGAGGCTCATGCTCAGCTCAGGAAGCTAGGGCTCCAGGTCCTCCTCTGTCTGATTCCCTTGACTTGGCCTAGCCCATCTTCAGGTGAGGACTTCATCCTCAAGGTAGTTGCAAGAGCATTTTGAGCATCACATCTGGATACAACCACTTCTTGAGGAGGAAATGAATACCTCTTCCATTGGCTCCCTAGGAGCAGAGAAGCTTTTCCCTGAAGGCCCCTAGCAAACCTTTCACTTCTCACTGGCTAGAATTGCGTTTCTTACTTAGTCCCTAGCCAGGGAATGTGATCATTTTGGCCTGTGGGTGTGTATACACCATAAATCCATTTGCTATAATGGCTCTAAATGTCAGACTATTGCTTTAAAGTTGGATTGCTCTCAGTGAAAGAAGAAAAAAAATTCCATGTTTTAAATTATAACGTAAACACTGCATCTACAAAACAGAGTGGCATTATAATCTTTCCTCACACTACAACTTCATGACCCTACTGAGGCTTACAGGGAGAAGGCAGATGTCTGTCAATGAGGAAGTATGGGGGTGGGGGGTGTGGATTTTAGGTAAGCAGTATAAACGGGTCTGCTAATTCTGCTACCTTTATTTTCTATATTCAGGCTCTGTCTCTGTGATGCTAAAATAATGAGTCAAGTTGACTAATGTGATGAGTGTAATTTAATTGGTGCAGTGAGGAACAGAAATCGGTTATACTGGTTTGATCAAAAGTTTGACCTGATTACACTTTATGAACAGACTCTCTTTCAGATTGCTGGAATTCTGTTGCAATGAGTCAACCCTATATATCCTTAGAATGCTCCCTAGCATTCAGTAACCATAGCTGTACATGTTATGTGCATGGAAGGTGGCTTTATAGGAGTCATTGAGAGACTATTACCGGACCAAAGAAATCAGGTTAAAGGCTGTTGATTCCTGGGCTGCTGTATTACTGCCCAAACCACCCTTTTTCATTTGGATCAAGTCTTGGTTAGAGGGAGGAAAGTAGCACTTTTTAAGAACCTTGAAGAAGTGGGAGACTGTTCAGTGGCTTCCTGTATCTCAGTGGTGGCCAGTAAACTGAAACAAGTTTACAAGGGAATTAAAATCAGCCAGTGACAAGGGGTTCTAATGTTAAATGCATATATTGGCAAAGTACCAGTAGGGCTATGTAGGGTGATTAGCATTCACAATTGTTCACTAAAATGCTGTTTTTAAAACAGGGAAGTAGAAAGGTTGAGTGCAACTCCATAGCATGAGATAAATTGAGCTAGTTAAGGCGAATCAGCCTGGGCAAATTCATTTTTGTGTTTTTGTGTATTTGGAGATGCCAGCTCGTCACTCAGCCCATAGAGCTTACAGGTCCTGACCACTTTATTGTACAGATGTGATAGTTTGTCTTCCCTGGGGCAGAAAACAAACTTTAATTTGAAACCAAAATTGTTATTATCTTGCATCTAAAGGTATGAGTTTATAGACTTTTGAGATTAAATTTTAAAATTAAAAGGCCACTGAAAATTTCCTTTAAAAATGGCCCCAATGAATTTGTGTATTTTGTATAAATTTGTTTGTTATATTAAAGCATGCATACATAATCTATATGTGATTATGTATTTATTAGGAATCAAATTGAATTTTGACCTTTGATGCACAGCACTGTGAATGTTGGGGAATGTCATTTTTGTTTGTTTTTGTTTCTGCTTTTTGAGACAGAGCCTCGCTCTGTTGCCTAGCCTGGAGTGCAGTGGCGCAATCTCAGCTCATTGCAATCTCTGCCTCCAGGGTTGAAATGATTCTCGTGCTTTAGCCTCCCAAGTAGCTGAGATTACAGGTGTGCCACCACGCCTGGCTAATTTTTTCTTTTTCTTTTTTTTTAGTAGAGACAGGGTTTTGCCATGCTAGCCAGGCTGGTCTCGAATTGCTGACCTCAAGTGATCCATCTGCCTCAGCCTTCCAAAGTGCTGGGATTACAGGCATGAGCCACTGTGCCTGGCAGGGGAATGTATTTAAAGATACAACACAAGCATATAACTGAATACTATTGTGAAACGTTAATTATCAATGTTTTATTGTGTCTTTTAGATGTTGAAATTCCGTAAACTTAACTTCAATGGGGAGGGTGAACCTGAAGAACTGATGGTGGACAACTGGCGCCCGGCTCAGCCACTGAAGAACAGGCAAATCAAAGCTTCCTTCAAATAAGATGGTCCCATAGCCTGTATCCAAATAATGAATCTTCGGGTGTTTCCCTTTAGCTAAGCACAGATCTGCCTTGGTGATTTGGACCCTGATTGCTTTGTGTCTGGTTTTCGAGACGCTTCATCTCTTACTTGATAGGCTTACTAATAAAATGTGAAGACTAGATCAATTGTCATGCTTGACACAACTGCTGTGGCTGGTTGGTGCTTTGTTTATGGTAGTAGTTTTTCTGTAACACAAAATATAGGATAAGAAATAAGAATAAAGTACCTTGACTTTGTTCATAGCATGTATGGTGATGAACACTCAATTGTTCACTAAAATGCTGCTTTTAAAACATGGGAAAGTAGAATGATTGAGTGCAAATCCATAGCACATGATAAATTGAGCTAGTTAAGGCAAATCAGGTAAAATAGTCATAATTCTATGTAATGTAAACCAGGAAAAATAAATGTTCATGATTCCAAGATGTTATATTAGAGAAAAACTTTAAAAATTATTTAGTAAAGCTATCTTAAATATGATTTACGTTGTAATTTAGTGACTTTTGAATTACTGAGATGTAAATGAAGTATTATCTGTAAAAATTGTTGTAATTAGAGTTGTGATACAGAGTATATTTCAATTCAGACAATATATCATAACTTAATAAATATTGTATTTTAGATATATTCTCTAATAAAATTCAGAATTCTATTCTGGGTTATTTTATTGTGGACTGAGTAGTGGGTAATACAGTAATGGAGGAACAAATGTCTACTTTTACAATTCATAATTCCTTATTAATAATGAGCCATCATAATTGGCTTACTGATAATTGAAGAAGTCTCCATAAAAGGAAAACTCTGGAGGTCATTTACTTATTATGCCAAGTACCATTTTAAGTGCTATCTGAGCATTCATGTGATCTTCATGACAATCCTATGAAGATTAATTCTGCAAGAGAAATGATTACATTAAAAGTAGCAAGGTAGGCCAGGCGCGGTGGCTCAAGCCTGTAATCCCAGCACTTTGGGAGGCCGAGACCGGCGGATCACGAGGTCAGGAGATCGAGACCATCCTGACTAACACGGTGAAACCCCGTCTCTACTAAAAATACAAAAAATTAGCCGGGCGAGGTGGCCGGCGCCTGTGGTCCCAGCTACTGGGGAGGCTGAGGCAGGAGAATGGGGTGAACCCGGGAGGCGGAGCTTGCAGTGAGCTGAGATCCAGCCACTGCACTCCAACCTGGGCGACAGAGCAAGACTCTGTCTCAAAAAAAAAAAAAAAAAAAAAAAGTAGCAAGGTAGAGAAGGGAGAAGAGTCTGCACACTGAATCAATATAAGGCCCTTGGGAATAAAATAAATAAAAATTCATTTTATTAAAAAAGGGAATTCAATTGATACCCAGAAGTGACATAATAATTTGAATTTTAAAAAGAGAAATTAAGCTGAGCATGGTGGCTCACTCTGGTAATCCCAGTACTTTGGGAGGCTGAGGCAGGATGATTGCTTTAGGCTGGCAGTTTGAGACCAGCCTAGGCAACATAATGAGGCCTTGTCTTTATAAAAAATGTAAAAATTATTCGACCGTGGTGTTGCATACCTGTAGTCCTAACTACTTGGGAGTCTCGCGCACAAGGATCACATGAGCCCAGGCGTTCAAGTCTGTAGTAAGCTATGATTGCACCACTGTACTCCAGTCTTGGTGACAGAGTGAGACCCTGTCTCTAAAGAAACACACACACAAACAAAAAAGATGAATTATACAACTATTACAGACAGGAAAGAGTGAATAAATGAAATAAAAATCTCTTACTATTATGCCTTTCTGGATTTAGCTCTGTGCCTTGACCATGGAGTCTTTGGCTAATGAGTTATTCTGGAAAACGAAATAGAACACATATCAGGTTCTACACGTCAGAGAATAAAAACTCGTTGCTTTAGATAGAAAATTTCCAAAACTCACCTTAGATCTTTACCTAACTCAAGCTTACAAAGATTTTATTCTATGTTTTCTACCAAATCATAGGTCTAAGAGCCAATTTGAGTTAAATTTTTTATATGGTATGAGGTAAGGATTTAAGTTCAGTTTTTTGGCCTGAGGATCCAACTTTCCTAGCACCGTTTGTAGAAAAGACTATCCTTTCCCCACTGAATTGTTTTGGTAACTTTGTAGATCAAGTAACCAAAACAACTTACTTTCTCACCTGTTTTCCTAAAGAATTGTACTGAGTTTGATTATTTGTTTTGAATCCCAGCTCTTCTCAACCTCTCTGATCCTGGGTATATATTGAGAGTGACACCCAGGATTGTTGCTTTTTTTTTCTCTCTTTGAGATAGGATCTCACTCTGTGGCCCAGGCTGGACTACAATAGCATGATGGTACGATCTCAGCTCACTGCAACCTCTTCCTCCAGGGCTCAAGTGATCCTCCTGCCTCAGCCTCCCCAGTAGCTGGGACCACAGGTGTGCACCACTACACCTGGCTATTTTTTGGTATTTTTAGTAGAGACAGGGTCTCACCATGTTACCCAGGCTGGATTGTTGTGCTTTATTTGCTACAGCTCATCTCATCTTCCTTGGGACCACCCTCGTCTCCAATCCCCACTCAGTGGCGGCAGGGCGGCTGGCAATTAAAACTTGTCAGTAAAGGACATCTCAGTTTGTTCAGGTTTCAGCAGTCTTTTTTTCGGGTTTTTATTCTCCACTCATACCAGCCCACACAGATGGTGTCTGGGTGACAGAAGAGAGGGCCCAGGATCTGTATAATGCCCCCTAGATCCTTGCTGGCCTCTGTTGTGGGGTGGCCTAGGCTGGCCCTGGCTCCATCTGTGTCTGCTGACGTTTGGTCTGTTCCATCTGGTTTTTGGAAGTACTAATAGCAGAAGGCTTATCCCCACCATTGCCTCTAGTTGCAAAGTCTAAAGCTCTTCATTTATGACCCTGGGGAAGGGTCCAGGTGAATCTTGTTTCCAGAAAGAAACAGTAAAAGGGAAGCCTCTGTCATACAGGAAGAATCACACAGAGGCAACCTATCTTCTGATGAAGAGCCAGTTTCCTTGCTTTTCCTTATCACCCAGATTGGACCCTTAAAGAATAAGGACAAAGAAGGACACTAGTATCTGACATCTTTGCTTAATTCTTCTCTCCCCTTCTTCACACAGGGTCAGAAAAGGTTGGTTTGTCCTTCCCTGTATGGCGGCAGATTCTCTTGTACCCTGTTTCTTTCTGAAAGCAGCATTCACCTGGTGCCTTCCCCAAAGTCATAATAGCAGACAAAATGCACAGAAAGAAAAATTGGTTTTACAATAGGAGAAGGGCCATCAGAAAATATTTCAAAATTAGGACCCACATTACACTTAGCAATATGCTGCTGCCAAAGACTCAGTGAGACTTCTTTAGTCCACTTGGTAAAATCTAGAAATTCAACTTATGTTTCTCTCCTGTCTCCATCTCCTCTCTGCCCCTGACCTCTGCCTCTAATATAAGTAATCTATATGCCCCTGATATCCACCTCTACTGTAAGTAATCTATAGTGCTTCCATGTTTAACAAAAGGTAGCATCATTACTTTTATTTTTTAAATTTTTTATTTTTTATTTCAATAGATTTTTGGGGAACAGGTGGTGTTTGGTTACATGAATAAATTCTTTAGTGGTGATTTCTGAGATTTTGGTGCATCTATCACCTGAATAGTGTACACTGTACCCAATATTCAGTATTTTATCCCTCACCACTGCATCCATGCCAACATCTATTATTTTTTTATCTTTTGATTATGGCCATTCTTGCAGGAGTGAGGTGGTATTACATTGTGGTTTTGATTTGTATTCCCTGATAATTAGCGATGTTGAGCATTTTTCCATATGCTTACTAGTCATTTGTAATTCCTCATTTGAGAATTGTCTATTCATGTCCTTAGCCCACTTTTTGATGAGATTATTTGTTTTTTTCTTGCTGATTTGTTTGAGCTCTTTGTAGATTCTGGATATTAGTCCTTTGTCAGATGTATAGATTGTGAAGGTTTTCTCCCACTGTGTGGGTTGTCTGTTAACTCTGCTGATTATTTCTTTTGCTGTGCAGAAGCTTTTTAGTTTAATTGAGTCCTACCTATTTACCTTTGTTTTTGTTGCATTTACTTTTGGGTTCTTGGTCATGAAGTCTTTGCCTAAGCCAATGTCTACCAGGGTTTTTCATGTTATCTTCTACAATCTTTATGATTTCAAGTATTAGATTAAGTATTTGATCCATCTTGAGTTCATTTTTGTATAGGGTGAGAGATGAGGTTCCCATTTCATTCGTTTACGTGTGGCTTGCCAAGTATCCCTGCACCATTTGTTGAATAGGATGTCCTTTCCCCACTTTATGTTTTTGTTCACTTTGTCAAAGATCAGTTGGCTATAAGTATTTGGCTTTATTTCTATGTTCTCTAGTCAGTTCCATTGGTCTATGGGCCTATTTTTATATTAGTACCAAGCTATTTTGGTGACTATGGCCTTATAGCATAGTTTGAAGTCAGGTAATGTGATGTCTCCAGATTTATTCTTTTTGCTTAGTCTTGCTTTGGCTATGTGGGCTCTTTTTTGGTTCCATATGCATTGTAGGTCCTTTTTTTCCCTAGATTTGTGAAGAGTGATGGTGGTATTTTGATGGGAATTGCATTGAATTTGTAGATTGCTTTTGGCAGTATGGTCATTTTCACACTATTGATTCTACCCTTCCGTGAGCATGGGATGTACTTCCATTTGTTTGTGTCATCTATGATTTCTTTCAGCAGTGTTTTGTAGTTTTCCTTGTAGAGGTCTTTCATGTCCTTGGTTAGGTACATTCCTATGTTTTGTTTTTGCTTTTTTATTTGTTTGTTTTGCAGCTATTGTGAAAGGGGTTGAGATCACAATCTGATTCTCAGCTTGGTCGCTGTTAGTGTATAGCAGAGCTACTGATTTGTGTTCATTAATCTTGCATTCTGAATCCCTTTGTCAGTTCTAGGAGCTTTTTGGAGGTGTCTTTAGGGTTTTTTAGGTATACGATCATATCATCAGCAAACAATGACACTTTGACTTCCCCTTTACCAGTTAGAATGCCCTTTATTTCTTTCTCTTGTCTGATTGTTCTGGTGAGGACTTCCAGTACTAAGTTTAATAGAAGTGATGAAAGTGGGCATCCTTGTATTGTTCCAGTTCTCAGGGGGAAAGCTTTCAATGTTTCCTCATCCAGTGTAATATTGGCTGTGGGTGTATCATAGACGGCTTTTATTACCTAAAGGCATGTCCCTTCTATGCTGATTTTGCTGAGGGTTTTAATAATAAAGCAATGCTGGATTTTGTCAAATACTTTTTCTGTGTCTATTGAGATAATCATATGATTTTTGTTTTAAATTCTGTTTATGTTGTATATCAAATTTATTGACTTATGTATGTTAAGCCATCCCTGCATCTCTGGTATGAAACCCAGATTATGGTGGATTATCTTTTTGATATGCTATTAGATTTGGTTCATTAGTATTCTGTGGAGGAGTTTTGCATCTATGTTCATCAGTGATATTGGTCTGTAGTTTCCTTTTTTTGTTATGTCCTTTCCTGGTTTTGGTATTAGGATGATACTGGCTTCACAGAATGATTTAAGGATTCCCTCTTTCTGTATCTTTTGGAATAGTGTCAATAGGATTGGTACCAATTCTTCTTTGAATGTCTGGTAGAATTCAGCTGCAAATCTATCTGGTCCTGGATTTTTTTTTTTGTTGGCAATTTTTTTATTACCATTCCAATCTTGCTGCTTGTTATTGGTCATATCAGAGTTTGAATTTCTTCCTGGTTTAACCTAGGAGGGTGTATATTTCCAGGAATTTATCCATCTCCTCTAGGTTTTCTAGTTTATGCATGTAAAGTTGTTCATAGTAGTCTTGAATAATAATCTTTTGTATCAGTTGTAATATCTTCCATTTTGTTTGTAATTGAGCTTATTTGGATTCTACTCTCTTCTTTTCTTAATCTCACTAATGATCTATCAATTTTATTTATCTTTTCACAGAACCAGTTTTCTGTTTCATTTATCTTTTGCGTTTTTTTTTTTTTTAATTTTGTTTGTTTGTTTCTATTTCATTTTGTTCTGCTCTGATCTTGGTTATTTCTTTTCTCTGCTGGGTTTGGGTTTGGATTGTTTCTCCAGTTCCATGCGGTGTGACCTTAGATTGTCTATTTGTGTTCTTTCGGACTTTTTGATGTGGGTATTTAGTGCTATGAACTTTCCTCTTAGCACTGCTTTGGCTGCATCCCAGAGATTTTGATAGGCTGTGTCACTATTATCATTCAGTTCAAAGAATTTTTTAGTTTCTTGATTTCATTGTTGACTGAATGATCATTCAGGAGCAGGTTATTTAATTTCCGTGTATTTGTGTGGTTTTGATGGTTCTTTTTGGAGTTGATTTCCATTGTTATTCCACTGTGGTCTGAGAGAGTACTTGATAGAATTTCAATTTTCTTAAATTTACTGAGACTTGTTCTGTGGCCTATCATATGGTCTATCTTGAGGAGTGTTCCCTGTGCTGATGGATATAATGTATATTCTGCAGTTGTTGGGTAGAATGTTCTTTAAGTATCTGTTAAGTCCATTCTGTATAGGATATAGTTTAAGTCCATTGTTTCTTTGTTGACTTTCTATCTTGATGACCTATCTAGCACTGTCAGTGGAGTCCCCCACTATTATTGTGTTGCTGTTTAACTCATTCCTTAGATCTAGTAGTAATTGCTTTATAAATTTTGGAGCTCCAGTGTTAGGTGCATATATATTTGGAATTGTGATATTTTCCTGTTGGACTGGTCCTTTTATCATTAAATGATGCCCCTCTTTGTCTTTTTTATCTGCTGTTACTTTAAAGTTTGTTTTATCTGATATAAGAATAGCTACTTCTGCTAGCTTTTGGTATTCATTTACATGAAATATCTTTTTCCACCACTTTACCTTAACTTTATATGACTTCTTATGTATTAGGTGAGTCTCCTGAAGACAGGAGAAACTTGGTTGGTGAATTCTCATCCATTCTGCCATTCCCTATCTTTTAAGTGGAGCATTTAGAACATTTACATTCAATGTTAGTATTGAGTTATGAGGTACTATTCTCTTCATCATGCTATTTCTTGCCCTCATTGGTTTTTTTTTTTTATTGTGTTATTGATATGTAAGTCTTGTGTGATTTATGCTTTAAGGAGATTCTATTTTTGTGTATTTTTAAGGATGTGTTTCACAGCTTAGAGCTTCTTTTAGTAGTTCTTGTAGTGCTGGCTTGGTAGTGGCAAATTCTCTCAGCATTTGTTTGTCTGGAAAAGACTATCTTTCCTTCATTTATGAAGATTAGTTTTGCTGGATACAAAATTCTTGACTGAGAATTGTTTTGTTTAAGGAGGCTAAAGGTAGCACCCAATCTCTTCTAGTTTGTAGGGTTTCTGCTGAGAGATCTGCTGTTAATCTGAAAGGTTTTCCTTTATAGGTTACCTGATGCTTTTACCTCACAGCTCTTAAGATTCGTTCCTTTGTCTTGACTTTAGGTAACCTGATGGTTATGAGTCTAGGTGATTATCTTTTTATGATACATTTCCCAGGTGTATTTGGATGTCTAGATCTCTAGCAAGGCTGGGAAAGTTTTCCTTAATTTTTCCCTCAAATATGTTTCCCAAAGTTTTAACTTTCTCTTCTTCCTGGGGAGCACCAAGTATTCTTAGGTTTGGATGTTTAACATAGTCTCAAACTTCTTGGAGGCTTTGTTCATTAAAATTTTTTTTCTTTGTCTTTGATGGACTGGGTTTATTGGAAAGTGTTGTCTTCAAGCTCTGAAGTTCTTTCTTCTGCTTGTTCGATTCTATTGCTGAGACTTTTCAGTGCATGTGCCATTTCTCTAAGTGTGTCCTTGATTTCCAGAAGTTGTGATTGTTTTTTAATTATACTATCTATTTCACTGAAGAATTTTCCTTTCATATCCTGTATCATGTTTTTGATTTCTTTAAGTTGAACTTCACCTTTCTCTGGTGCCTTCTTGATTAACTTAATAATAAACCTTCTGAATTATGTTTCTGGCAATTTGGAGATTTTGTCTCAGTTTGGATCCATTGCTGGTGATCTGCTATGATATTTGGGGGTGTTAAAAGTCCTTATTTTGTTCTTTTGTTCTATTATCAGAATTGTTTTTCGGGTTCCTTCTCATTTGGGTAGACTCTATCAGAGGGAAGATCTGGGATTCAAGGCCTGCTTTTGTCCCACGGGGTGCTTCCTTGATGTGGTGTTCTCCCTGTTCCCCTAGGAATGGGGCTTCTTGAGAGCTGAACTGCAGTGATTGTTTTTGCTCTTCTGGGTCTAGCCACCTAGCAGAGCAACCTGTTCTGGGCTGGCACTGGGGAGTGTCTGCAGAGTCTTGTGATGTGATCTGTCTTCAGGTCTTGCAGCCATGGATACCAGCACCAGTTCCAGTGGAGGTAGCAGGAGAGTGCAGCGGACTCTGCCAGGGTCCCTGGTTGTATTTTTGTTTAGTGCACTGGTTTTGTGTTGGCTGGCCTCCAGCTAAGAGGTGGCACTTTCAAGAGTACATCAGCTGCAATCCTATAGGGATGATGCAAACTTGCCCTGGAGACATGTGGTTAAGTATTTAGGCTTCTTAGGCAATATGCAGGGCCATAGAGCTCCCAAGAGATTATGGCCTTTGTCTTCAGTTAACACAGTGGGGAGAGAAAGACCACCAGGTTGGGGCAGGCATAGGCATGTCTGAGCTTAGACTTTTCTTGGGTGGGACTTGCTGTGGCTGCTATGGGGGATGGGGATGTGGTTCCCAGGCCAATGGAGTTATATTCCCAGAGGGATTATGCTGCTGCTGCTGAGTCATGCAGTTCACCAGGGAAGTGGGGGAAAGCTGTCAGTCACAGACCTCACCCCACTCCCACACAGACCACAGTCCTAAAGGTCAGTCTCACCCCCACCATGCACCCCCAGCAGCACCGAGTCTATTTCCAAGCAGCTAGTGACCAGGGCTGAGAACCTGCCCCAGACCACAGACCTCCCTGTTGAGAAAGAAAGCAGACTCACAGTATTTCAGCATCTCAGGGAGCCTGCTGCAGTGATCCAGTTCCTTCAAGGGGTCTGTGGATTCCCTCGGCTTTCCTGGTATGTTCCCACGGTAGTTCTTGGAGCAAAAGTTCATGATGTGAGTCTCTACACACTGCTCTGTCCTTCTGAGCAAGAGCTGCAAGCTAGTCCTGCCTCCTACCCATCATCTTAATCCAAAAAGTGCATCATTACTTTTCATCTGTATCTTTAACAATTTGTTTTATGGAACGAAACAAAAAGGAACTCTGAAGGCTCTGATACCGAAAGGTTCATGTTCCACAAATAGAACAGTGCACAGTTTCCTTGTGTAGGAAACAGAGATGGTCCCTCTGTGGGACTTACAGGAGAATCTCAACCATTGACTTGCGGCTGGATACAGCACCCCTGATGGAGTTACATTCTGTAGAACAGCATGGCCCCCACCAGCAAGGATCTGTTTTTCAAGTAGAGATACCCAGAAAGAGATTTAGGAACAGAAGGAGCCCTCAGCTAACAGGGGCCTGCAGGTGCAAGTGGAGAGAGTGAGTCCAGCACAGTCCTGGGCACTCTGCACACTCTAAACCAGGACCCAGACATTGAAGGTTTCTTCCACATACCTTTGGTCTGTGGAAGAAAGATTGTCCCTGATGTTTTTAGAGAAGTATTTTTACCTTCTCTTAGAAGAGTGATTGTGATACATTTGGCAGAGGGCAATCTGCCCTCCCAGAAAGGGTCTGTCTACTGCTCAGTCACTGGACTGTCATTTATTTCCTCTTTTCAGTCCACTTGTGTTTCTACTTTCTGAAGAATTCAAGTCTGCATGCTTGGAAAGTTCTGGCAGGCACAGTGATGCCTTTCAGCCTATAGAAATGTGCATGGGGGGCAGGCACGGTGCCTCATGCCTGTAATCCCAGCACTTTGGGAGGCTCAGGCAGGCACATCACCTAAAGTTAGGAGTTTGAGACCAGCCTGATCAACATGGCGAAACTCCATCTCTACTACAAATACAAAAAAACTAGCTGGGCATGGTGGCGCGTGCCTGTAATCCCAGCCTCAGGAGGCTGAGGCAGGAGAATTGCTCGAACCAGGGAATTGGAGGCTGCAGTGAGCTGAGATGGCACCATTGCACTCCAGCCTGGTCACAGAGTGAGATAAAGGCTGGCAATATGTGTGTTTGTGATACATAAGATATTTTATACATGGCTACCTTGATGAGCCACCTGATTCCTTTAGGAGCCAATATTGACACAGGATTTACTGATTCGTCTCTTCCTACATCACCTTATAGCCTACATCACCCACATGCACCTACATCAGCCATATAGCCTCAAAAATAGAAAATGTAAGTATTGCAGAACAATGTGGACTACAGTTGCCATAAAAAAAGGAATGAGGTTTTACATCACACAGTGTGCAGCATTTCATGGCCCAAATCCCCATTCACCATCCTCTTTCCCTACCCTTCAAGGACTCAGAATCTCCCCTGGCTGCAGTTTCCTGTGCCTGGAGCCTCCCTTGGGGCTCATTTTCTTCTCTATTTCTAACACAGAGCAATTTAGTTCCACCTTCCCTGCCTCTCCATTCACAATACACACATACACACTCTCACACATACACCGAGAAACTCATGCACATGTGAATGCACACACACACGTGCACATACACATAGCTGTCTCTTGTTACTGTACTGTTTACTGTACCACACTTCAGCATGCTAAAGGCTAGCAAAGGTAATTCCCTCCAGTTTCAAAGTCTTTCTATAAAAGTGGCAGGAGAATTACAAATATTTATTTTTCTTATCAGCAATCATTTTCGTATTATCTGTTGTATTCTCAACAAAATAAACATTATTCCTTTTTTTTTTTTTTTTTTTGAAATAGAGTTTTGCTCTTGTTGCCCAGGCTGGAGTGCAATGGCACAATCTCAGTTCACTGCAACCTCAGCCTACTGGGTTCAAGCAATTCTCCTGCCTCAGCCTCCCAAGTAGTTGAGATTACAGGCACACACTACCACGCCCAACTAATTTTTTTGTATTTGTAGTAGAGACAGGGTTTCACCATGTTGGCCAGGCTGATCTCGAACACCTGACTTCAGCTGATCTGCCTGCCTTGGCCTCCCAAAGTGCTGGGATTATAGGCGTGAGCCACTGCACCAGGCTGACATTATTCCTATTTTACAAATGGAGACTTGGGGGCTCAAAGAGGATAGGAAATATGACCAAATCCCACAGCATAGGAGGCAAAAAGGAGATGCAAGCCCAAGCTTTAGTGTTCACATCCTCTCTACAGCACCACATGAAGGGTGACACTTAATGGCCTAGGGCCTGTTCTTTAACTGTATCAAACCTTCTCCCCATTCCCACCCTTTCAATTAACTACTGGTTTTGGTGGCCAAACTATAAGGAATAAGGCTCATCAGGTGGGGCCAGCCAGCCCTGTAAGGGGAATCTGAGAAAGTGAATTGGGCCATACTTTGCTCAGCACCTGGCTCAGAGCACAGGTTCAACTGGACTTCAATAGCACTGCTGAATGAATAGATAAATGTGTTTTAAATTGAAGAGTAATGAGAAGTTGGAGATGGATGTTGGTGATGGTTGTACAACAATGTGAATATACTTAATACCACCAAACTGTAATTTAAAAATGGTTAAAATGGTCAATTGTGTGTTGAATGTATTTTATCACAAATTTTGAAAAAGTCAAATGTGCACGGGGAGACTGGAGAGAGTCATATAAAGCCATATAAAGGAATGTACTTATTATCAACTGTTTCATTATTCATTTGTTCCCTACCAGTTGAAAGCAGTCACATTCTGCACAAAACAAACTGATATATACAAAGCTAACTTAAAAAGATGTATAAGACTTTAAATAAGATGTGGCATCGAGATGACCTGGATTTAAGGGTGACAAATGTTGTGGCTGACCACGGTGGGTTCTGGAATTAGATTGTCTAGGTGTAATGCCTGGCTTTTTATCTCTTAGCTGTATGAACTGGGACCAGTTATTTAACGTCTTTTTTTCTCATCTGTAAAATGAGGATTATAATACTAGCTAACACATAAGATTCTTGGGAGCTAATCCAGTTAAGAGACAAGCTACCATGCTTTGAAAGCACTCAAAAAATCCCAACTATGATTAGTAAGGCTCCAAAAGTGACTAAAAATGAAGGGCTGTCAGTTATGAGTCTAACTCAAACCAGGCTCCTGTGTGTAAACAGCTATGAGTGACTTCGTGTGTCATCTTTCCTCTCTTTTTCCTAGGTATGGAATACTCTCTATGCTGACCTCTTGAATAATGCTCCAAGAATGCATGCCTTTCCTGATCATTCTGTGAAATATTGTTCAGTATAGGAACGAGTGAATTGTAGACGGATAAATATCCAGTAGGTTCTCCACTTATTTCAAAGTCTAGAAAGCTTTTATGTAATCAGAAAATAAACTCCAATTGCTTCCTATTGCATTGCCTTCCCAAATACATTACAGATTATATTTTAAAAATTTGTATTAATCAAGTAAGCCACACTTGCTTTCCCCCAATGGAACCTGTAGAACGATTCCACTGCTCCTGGGCAAGGTGGTATTGGATACAAACTCCATATTGCCAGGATTCCCTCTCCCCTTTCTCTCACTTTTGCTTTAAATTTCTGTTTTTTGAAAGGGCGATGATTAATCTATTTCAGATTGGCATTTTAACTTGTTTTACTTACTGACCACTGTGGTGAAATGAACTGAGAGCAATTTCTCAGCTTATCTTAGTCTAATGTAATATGAAAAGACAAATATCATATTTGAGGAAAAATATTTCATATGCAGCATTATTATTAATCAGGGATAATAGGTAAAATCTCGGAAACTGATTAAATGAGAATTTTATGAGTAAAAGAAGGAAGCTAGAGTGGGAAATGTAGTCTTTAGAGTCCGACTGAGAGGCCTGTATTTTAACTGTGTGACCTTGAATGTGTTACTTAATGACTCAGTGACTCAGACCTGCTCCTTCATGTATAAAATGAGGAGAGTGATACATTTCAGAGAGACAGTGTGAGAAGTAAATGGAATTATGCACAAAGAGCACCAGTGTAGTCTGGCTCATAGTAAGTGCTCAATAAATGGTTACTCTTATAAAATAAGATATATTTTCCAATCAAACAACAGTCTTACTTAAGGATCACATCAGCCTCTTTCTGGCTGACTCAGGTACAGTAAGATGTGAGGTCAGCCAGCGATTTAATCGCTGACGATTAAACACTGGCTTAGCTATCACTTTCCTGGGCTCCAGTTTCCTCATCCATTCAATGGAAATAATAAAGGTACCTATATCTTAAGGATTCTTTTGAGGATTTAAAAAGATAATTTAGGTAAAACTCTTAACACCAGCAAATGCTATCTGAGGTTATTGAAAGTTCATTGAATCAACCATGCAGAAATTCACTTCATGACATGGCAACTGGGGTTTTTCCAGGCTTCTGGAAATGTATAACCAAATAAGTGAATATATGGCTGCCTCCAACAACCACGTTGAGTATTTTTTTTTACTTTAGAACAAACTTTGGTCATGCTGCAAGCCTAGTGGAATACCTGATTCTTCTGGGTATAGCTCAAGGAACACCCACCCCAGAATGGAAATCATTTAGCAGGTAGTGGTCACTGTGGAATGAAAGTCTTTAGAATGAGTTTGTGAAGACCCAAGTATCTGATGCCTTCCTTGGTAGACAGTGCTGTCAGGGGCTGATGGGCTCCACCATTTGTTTTTTCAGCTGATCTTGTAGAGTTCAAAAACCACTTTTCTTGGGATACTCCCAAGCATTTTCATAGCTTTCTCCACTGTGCGAGTAGCAAGCAATTCAATGTCTTGCTGAGTTTTCATTTACCTACCTCTCAGGTAAATTTTCTAAGTAACTACAAGAAGTAAATTCTCTAAGTAATTACAAAAACATACATAATATATGTTTTCTGTCATTGTTCTTGAAATCATTAATTTTATATTTGTATAGAAGACAAGAAATTGACTTTATATGTACACTAGTGAGATTGCTATATCTAAATTTGCATACAAATCAGAAAACATTTACATTGAGTTTTGCATTTTTGATGCTCCGCTCCTACCTGATAGACTCACAAGGAAGTCTGATCTGCAAAAGATTCTTTCTCTCCAGAGATTTCTTCAGATCTGAGAGGTATACACATCTATTCAAAAAACATTCATTGGACATAATTCACTATTATTGCCTGCTGATGAAGTAGAAAGTCACAGACATTCCTTGTGGGCAAGTTCCACAGGTGATGGTCCCCTGAAAGGTCTCTGATTCTCTCTCCTGCCATCACTCCTGCTACCAGTGAGAGAAAGGGAGATCTGCCATTGTATGGGACTGGGGATCCACTCACATCTCTGCTAGCACTGTCACCATTGCCAGGGCTTCTAGCTGAGCCTTATAGTCTCATGGCCTTAGTGCATACCTCCTTCAACTCACACAAGTTGTGATGCTCTTGAAAAAGGGATGAGCACAATTCACAATTGCCAAAATGTGGAACCAACCCACGTGCCCATCAATCAATGAGTCGATAAAGTGGATAAAGAAACTGAAGTGTGTGTGTGTGTGTGTTTATATATGTGTATATAAATACCTCGGTTTCTTTCTTTATATATATATAATGATAAAATACTACTCATACGTATAAAGGAATGAATTAATGGCATTTGCAGCAACCTGGATGGGAAAGGAGATTATTATTCTGAGTGAAGTATCTCAGGAATAGAAAACCAAACATATGGTTTTCACTCATAAGTGGGAGCTAAGCTATAAGAATGCAAAGGCAGAAAAATGACACTATAGACTTTAGGGACTCAGGGGCAAAGGGCGGGAGGGGCATGAGGAATAAAAGACAACAAATCAGGTTCAATGTATACTATTCTGGTGATGGGTGCACAAAAATCTCACAAATCACCACTAAAGAACTTACTCATGTAACTAAATACTGTTTCCCAAAAACCTACAGAAAAAAAAAAAATTTTTTTAAGACACAAGGAATTAAAAAAAAAAAAAGAAAGAAAAAGAGGTGAGTAGAATCCCTTCCTGTCTCTCTGTATATTATAATGTATTGACTTAGAACTGTCTGTGTTCCTAAATGTTGGCAAGCACAATTCTTTCACACACACATGCACACACATACACGTCATTGTCTCTAGAGTGTTCCCATAGCACAGACCCCATTTGGCCTTCACACCGAGGACAGCTTGGGGTCCAGGCACCATCTTCCCTGTTGGTGCTTTCCCTTTCATGGTGCAATCTGGTTTCAATCACGTGTCACCCCAGTTTATGCATTTTTACAGACTCGAATCTCAATAAGGTCAGTGTTCCTGTCTCTTTTTCAAAGGCAGGCAGATTTTCAGCTCTTATGTACCCTAATTCATTCTAATAGACACTTGGGGTATTGTCTAACTCTGCTCCTCCTCAGCATGTAAGTTTAACCTTATTATGGATGCGCTGAGTAAGAAGGGATTCCTATATCCACTTATCAACTATGGTTGACCATGTATTAGTTTGCTACAGTGTCTGTAACCATGTACCATAAACTGAGTGGCTTAAACAATAGTTTATTGTCTTGCAACTCTGGACCCTGGGACCAAGATGAAGGTGTTGACCAGGCCTGTGAAAGTGCTAGAGAAGGCTCTGTTCCAGACCTGTCTCCTAGTTTCTGGTAGTTGCTTGATTTGTGGCAGCATACTACCAATTTCCACAGGGCATGCTCCCTGTGTATCTATGTCCAAATTTCCTCTTTTCATAGACACCAGTCATATTGGATTATACCATGGAACGCCCACTCTATTCCATTAGTTAAGATGAGCTTATCTTAACTAATTCCTTCGGCAATGAGTAGGACTCTAACATTATATTATTTTGAGGGGGAGAGACACAATTCAACCCTAAAAACCATTCAAAATATCTTTTCACACAAAAATTTGTGTTACATGACAAAGGGAAACTTTATTCTTCACTAATTCCTAAATGTGTCTTAATGGAACCTACACTTTATTGTTGCTTTCTGTTAAAAAATTTCATAAAATATATATGGCATGTTTTAATTACTGTTACAGATTCAATATAAATTTTAAAAGGAGAAAAAAAGCACATTTTAATGCACCATGTGTTTATATTATACGTAAATCTTTCACGATTGGTGAAAACTTTTACAGAATATTTGTGGAGGTGCCAAGTTAGAAATAATAAACATTTATCAAGCTGCACTGATGTCCCTGATTTCTTCAAATGTATGTTGTTATAAGCCTCATTTTTCAGGAAGCAATGTGTGTCTTGTTCATGTCCTGTGTTTCACCTGTATGTTTGTTATCCATATAAAGTTATAGTTATAAGACATGTTGTTTTACAGTGAGAGCAAAGTTATTTCCTTTCTTTTTTTTTTTTTTTTGAGAGGAGTTTTGCTCTTGTCACCCAGGCTGGAGTGCAATGGCACAATCTTGGCTCACTGCAACCTCCACCTCCCAGGTTCAAGCAATTCTCCTATGTCTGCCTCCCAAGTAGCTAGGATTACAGGTGCCTGCCACCATGCCCAGCTAGTTTTTGTATTTTTAGTAGAGACAGAGCTTCAGCATGTTGGCCAAGCTGGTCTCAAACTCCTGACCTCAGGTGAGTCACTTGCCTCGGTCTCCCAAAGTGCCGGGGTTACAGGTGTGAACCACAGAGCCTGGCTGCAAAGCTATTTCTATACATATCGGAACATGACTTATTGTTATCAGTGCATCAAATTTCTTTTATCTTTAGTAAAATAAAGCTGTCACAGTTTTGTTAGGTGACAAAAGTACTTTCTGTATAAAGTAAGCATGAATTGGGTTTTGTGTCAACTCATGAACGCTACAAGGAGAAAAAATTCACTTTCAAACTTTTTTATTCAGTACCTAATACTCTGGCACATCTGGAGTTCAAATATTTTTTTTTTTTAAAAAGAATTCTGAAACAACACTTCATATAATTTCCCGTTGTTCTTCAAAGACTGGAAAAAATGAGTTAGACTTATATTGAAAAGGCTTTGGTCAGAGAATTAGGCAAACTCCTTTCTGTTGATGCAAATTGGAATCAGATCATTAGGTTAGATATCATAGAAACTAATGCTATGGTGTTCCATGGTGGGCAGGTCTATGCAAACCAACCCTAAAATTCGAGGAAGCTGAGAGGCCAAAGAAGGAGCTGATAGATCAATTTCTTAGAAAGAAACGGTTAATAGGAACTTATAATCAGAAGCTGTGTCTGGTCTGTATCTCAGGAGGTGGTGCGACAAGATGATGGAACCTCATGCCATTACCCCACCAACCCAGGGCTTATATACCGTAGGGAAAGGATAATTCCAAAGGGCCGTGTAGGACATCTGAAGTATGATAACGTTAAGGTTGTTTGACCTAAGAGTAGGATTTACAGTAAGTACCTCTGCTTACACGAGAAGCAATAGATAAACTGGAAATCTCAGAGGCCCTCCAGGAACAGGTGTTGATCAGAAGCCAACATGGCAGATTAGCATCCAAGGTGGAGTTGCATTAGCCTCCACAATTGGTCATAATCACCTTGTCAGGCCCCCTTCCAGCTAAAGTTGTTTCTCGATAATTTCAGGAAAGCGGTGCTCTGCTGTTCTCTGAGCACCATTGACCACTTACTTATTGGATTGTGGAAGAGACCTAACTCAAATTTGGAGCAAGAAGTGGCTTGAAATCGAGATCTCTTCCCCAGAAGAGACAACAATGAATAGGTGAGCCTATCAGGTAGTCTTCCTTTACAAACAGCCTGAAGGCTACAAAGAGGATTGTCTAACAGAGAAGGGAAAACAACATAGCACAGGGAGCCTTCAAGGCAAAAACCCCAAAACTCAGAGGGGAGGATGAAGAAGCTAGTCCTCAGAGCTGTCTGGGTCTCTGTGACAGCTCTTTGTTTCTGTCTGGTCTGTTTATGTAAATTCTTAGCCTCCCATCTCTTAGGGTGGCCTGACTTATTATTTCCTTTAAATAATCCAAAGTGTCTACACATGCATAATCAGAGATCACTTTATTTCCATGAACATTTACGGAGACCCTTTCTCCCATCCCCTCTTCCCATTACGTGCTGGGCTCTGCGCTGGAGATTTCCAGTATTCCAGGAGTACACAGGAGAAATTTTTTAATTAATTAAAAAAAAAATCTATACAAGAGACCACTTAATTGTGTCTCTTCTATTAGCAAAACTGTACTCAGTCTCTATTTCTGTATTCCAGAAAGATTTTGTGAATGAATTACAAGCCCATTTTGAGCCAGGAGTGCAAGGATTTCTTCCCTTATGTGACATGTTCCCACGAACAGCATGTGACAAGCAATTACATCTAAGGTTGAATGGAACATTGTTGAGTAGCATTCTAAGAATTCCAGCCACTACTTTTCTTTTTCAAAATAAACTTGAACAAGAAATAACATAATGTGTCATAGATGATTGACAAAGTTTTTGCTAGTGTATGATGGTATTATATTTAATTGCTGGAACTAGAATTTAGTTAGACTCTGCATTGGCTCTTTAATTCACCTATGTTGTTTTAGGGAATTAACGTCCCTGAGCCTCAATTTTACTATCTTGAAAAATGTAGATAGTAACTTTAAAAGATCTTTTGTGAGGACTGAAAAGGATAATACATTTTTAAGCATTTAGCATAGTGCTGGGGCACATGACTGATCAATAATTGTTGGTTAATTTCCTTTGCTACCTCCCTCCTTCCTTTCCTCCTTTCAATTCTTGTTACCAGTAAAGCCACATGCAGTTTTAAAGTCTCCTTTTAAGTCTTACATCAATATATGCCAATATATTTTATTATTCTGAGTCAGTCCCACTTCATGTGATGTTCAGTTCCTGTGTCAGGTATAACGGGCAGACCTTAAATACAAACTGAAGAGCAATCATTTTCTTGGTGTGTCATACATAAGCTTTCATACCAAGTATGATGAAACCATTTTTAGCTCTACTCTTTCTACAATAAAGTATTGCATGCAGTTGGGAAGTGGGAATTATTTCTCTTTTGGAAATTGGATGCCAAGAGTGTACAATATACAGATAATTCTTCCTGTGACAGATATTGACCTTTTCAGTGATACAATCTGCGCCACACTCTGGCATTCTTTGGGCCCCTCCCAGCTATCTAGTATTTCCAGACTTCTTATCTAGGAATTGGCAGCATCTCAACATCAGGCAACTGTCTCAATGACTATAGTAATATTGTTTTCTAAAAACCAAAAAAACAGTTAAGTAAATACTTCTAGAAAGTGTTCTTTAGATACAAATCAAAACAGTATATTTGGTTAAGCGCTTGTCAGAACATTTGTGCTTCCAAGTAAAGATCCGAAGGCTTGCTCTCTGTGCACACCTGGACAAGTTACGACAACCAATTCACCTATAAATCCATGTCATTATTCACAGCAAATCTCTTGAAAAAGTTGTTCATACTTGCTGTCTCAACTTCCCCATTCTCTTCTTTCCCTGGATCACCTCAATCAGCATTTTGTCTCCACTAGACCATTGAAATAGCACTAATTTAAGATCACAAAGACCTACACACAAAAATCACAAAGATCTAAATGAAGCAAAGTCTCCCTTCTGTGTCCTAATCTTACTTGACATGATGATGCAACTGACACAGCTCATCACTGCTCCTTTTTCTGTGTTAAATGTTTTTTCAGTGGCTTCAATGTCTAGTTTTTCTTCTGGTTTGCTCCTCCCTTTGCTGGCTTTTCTTTCTCTGCCAGACCTCCTACTGATGGAGCTCCCTATGCACCTACTCTTTGCTGTTCCTCCTCTAGCTATACGGTCTACCTGAGTAATCCAGGATTTCCATTTCAAATGCTGCCTGCATGTTGAAGACTATCACATATTTATCCTTCCTCCCCACTGAACCACAGCCCCTCGTGTCCAATGGTCTATTCAATTTTGCCACTGGGATGTCTAAGGGGCATCTTAAACTTTAATATGACCAAAAAGACCAACTGAGCTTCTCTCTGTAATCTTCATTCTCAACATTCTCCAAGTCAGTAAATTGCATCATCTTCCCTCCAGTTGCTCAAGCCAAACACTTGCAAATCACATCTGATTCCTCTCTCTGTCTAACATTCTTCATGCAACCCTATCCAAACGATTGTTGTATCTTCCGTGAACTACTGCAATAACATCTCAGCATGTCTCTCTTCCTCTACTCTGGATACTCTGAAGTTTACTTTCTACACAGGAGGCTGAGAGCTCAAACAGGCATAAATCAAATCATATATTCCCCTTATGACAGCTTTCAGTGGCTTCCCATTGAATCAATAAGGAAATCCAAACTCTCTCCCTTGCCCCCAAGGCCTCACATGATCTGATCAGCCTTTCTCTTTAAAGATTTTGCCCTCCTCTCTTTCTCTGCATTCCAGAGCCTCAAGGGCTTTATGCTTGCTATTTCTTCTCCTTGGAATGATTTTCCCTGAGATTTTCAAACAGCTATTCCCTCTCATCTGAGGTCTCAACTGAAATGATGTCATTTTATTAAGATTTTCCTTTACTTTCCTAGTAAAAATAGTTCCCCCAATGCCCTACTTCCATTACTTTCTTATATATCATCCTATTTTATTTTCTGCAAAGCACCTACTGTTATTTGAAATTATTGTACTTATTTATATGTTTTGTTTATGTTGTTTCTCTAACCTGTGCTATGTAAGATCCTTGTATTTCCAGCACCCAGAACAGTGTCTGGCACTTAGCAGGAGTTTCTTTCATTTATAGTCATTGGCTGGCTGACTGGATACTTTAATTCTCTTTAAGATCCAGACAGTAGCAAGGCATATCTTATGAATGCTTGTAAAGTACTTAACTGTACTTATAGAGCAGTACTCTGTAAATGTTAGCCATCATAATTATTAAAATGTAATTTTCATCTAGAAAATTAGCTATCCATGAGATATTAGTAAGTGCTATCTAATGCTGAATTGGGTATGGTGAAATAGACAGTCCCATATCTTGCGGGTAGAAATGTAAATCCTCTTAGAAATCAACTGGGCTTTGTGGAGCAAGACTTTAAACCTGTTATGAAGGACCTTAGTAATTTTCATATCCTTTGACTCATAAATATCCAAAAAAATCTATATTTTCAGAAAATAAACAACAAAAAATATATTCATTCATCATTATTTATAAGAGTATAAATCTAAAGCAATCTCACTAGGGTAATAGTTAAGTATAATATTTAACTAAAAATGGTTAAATATTTCTATAAAAATAGTTAAAAATTGTGAAAAAACTGTAGGAAAAATTGCTACAAAATTTATACAATAATATGGAAATTGTAATTATCTATTCTTAAAATAAAAACTTACACAAACTTGTGCTCTGCTGTGTGCCCCTCCCCAAATGAAAATCCATTTGAGAACTGAGAATAGAAATACATAAACCAGGGTGCTGATATTATGGTGCTTTGGCTGCTGTTTTTTCCTTTTTCTCTAACTTCTTTCTTTAATTATTTATATTTTTATTATGCATATCTGATTTAAAAAACAGAAGTATATATTCATAATAATTTTCATTAAAGCTGATTTTTGGTTCAACTTTATATGTCTAGTAATCTAGCTTTCATCTGTCAATTATTTAAAGGTTTTATAAATAGTGAAAACATAGAAAAGTATCCAAAATATAATAAATACCCATATTCTCACCATCTTCTACTAACAATTGGTTTTCTTCATTTTGTTTTGTTTTGTTTTGTTTAGACAGGGTCTCTCTCTGTCACTTAGCCTGGAATGCAGTGATACAATCTCAGCTCAGAGCACCTTCTGCCTCCTGGGATCAAGTGATCCTCCCGCCTCAGCCTCCTGAGTAGTCTTTTAGTCTACAAGCTGGGACTGCAAGCATGTGCCACCACATCTGGCTAATTTTTGTATTTTTTGTAGAGACAGGGTTTTGCCATGTTGCCCAGGCTGGTCTGAAACTCCTGAGCTGAGCGATGGAGCGATCCACCTGCCTCTGCCTCCCAAAGTGCTAGAATGACAAGCGTGAGCCACTGTGCCAGGCCCTAACACTTGTTAATATTTAACCATTTTTGCTTTGTCTTTTTTACTCAGTTACTAATTTAAAAAAACAACACCAGTAAGATTTGTATATATGCAAGTCATATTGTTTTTGTTGATTCCTGGATATCTTTTCACCAATGTTAACTCCACTCGCTTTGTCTCTATAACCGGTCAACCAAGTACCTTCAGGACCCAGAACTGAATTATTCCCTCTGGGTCCTTGATTTTGACAGAAACTCTTTACTTCATCCTTGGCTAACATACTTTCTCATTCACTACTACAGTTACCCCAAATATCTACCTCTAAAAATTCTCACCATACCCTCACTTTCCCTTTTATCCAGTAACTTTACTGGATACTTCAGTGAGAAAATAAAGGCCATTAGGCACAAATATCAATGTTCCTTCTCATCACTGAGAGTGGATATGTACCTGATGTGAACCAATACCCTTACATACATGGTTTGTTTGCAACAATCTGTTTCATATGATTGATGTCCATGTCAAACATGGCAGGCATTCTGGTGTGGAGAGGTGAGAGAGGCCCACAAGAGGAATGGTTCTACGTCTTTTAGTCTACAAGGGACTTGTGTGTAGGAACTGGCAGGCCTCCCAAATCTCCTGGAACTAGCTGGATGCTGTGAAGTTGCCAGCACGCTGTTTCATAACCACGACCAGTCTGCATTAGACTTGATTTGTATAATTCAATTCATTTCCAAGCTGATTTTTGACTATCACTATTATGCTTATTAATAGTTTGACTATCACATCTGTTACCATTTCAAAATTTACCAATGTATTTATTCATTTTTACCTCTGTCTCTTGTTTCAGAAAAAGAAAATGTTGATTTCAGTCCAAAGTTAACTTTTATGTTCCACCTCTTCATCATTTTACACTAAAAATTATTTTGCCTTCCCTTCTATCTTCAACTTTTTAATTTCACTCTGTGTCTGACATATTTAAGCCCTCCTCACCACTAAAAACAAACAAACCAATGAAATCCACCCGTGAAGGGTGGATTTAAAGCTAACTTTTATTTATAAAAAATATGGAGGTAGAAAAATTGACTGGTTTTATCAGGTAATCCAAAGCATGAAAAAAAAAAAGTAACAAAGAGGGGCTACTTTAGACGGCAGAAGACTTAAAAAAGACATAGCAATCCAATATAATACTTAGAACATGTTTGAATCTTGATTCCAATAAGCTCATTGTGAAAGGATATTTTTTGAGACAATGAAAGAATTTTGAATATGAATTGAGTATCGGTTGTGACAAGGAATTATTGGTAATTTGGTTGTATATAACAATAGCTTTATATTCCTAAAAGAAAAATACATTTTTAGTGAAGCATAGGTAAGAATAGGAAGACTATGTTAAATTTCATGATGTCTGGGATTTGCCATAAAATACTTAGGGAAAAGGTGTAATTTCTGGTGGGTTCTTCCTGTTCCTGCCTGCTGCACAAATGAGATCTATTCACAGAGACCATGGCATTGCAGTAAAGAAGGAGTTTAATTGACAGGAGCCTGACCATGCCTTGTGGGAGATGGAATTATTACTCAAATCAATCTTGCCAAAGGCTCAGAGGTTAGAGGTTGTTCAAAGATAGTTTGGTGGGTAGGGAGCCAGGAATTGGTTGGGTAGGAGATGAAATCATAGGGAGTTGAAGCTGTTCAATTGTGCTGAGTTGGTTCCTGGGTTGGGCCACAGGACCAGTTGGTGAGTCCCAATGGAGCCATTTGGTTGTCAGAAATGCAAAAACCTGAGAAGACATCTCAAAAACCCAGTCTTAGGTTCTACAGTAGTGATGCTATCTGAAGGAGTTATTGGGGAAGACACAAGTTTGGGACCTCCAGAATTCTGACTGATGATTATTTAACTGTGCCTACATTGTAGTAGAGTTCAGGATCCTCTCATCCTCATAACTTTGTGACCTTTCATTAGTTTTACAAAGGTAGTTTAGTTTTTGGGAAGGCCTATTATCATTTAAACTATAAACTAAAATTTCCCCAAAGTTAGCTTGGCATACATCCGGGAAGGAGTGACAACAGCCAGCCTGTGAAGCAAGAAGCAAGATGGAGTCAGCCATGTCAAATTTCTCTACCTGTTGTAATTTTGCAAAGGGAGTTTCACAAAGAGCAGGAGAAAAGAAAAATGTTGCAAAAGTAGCAATGTGATTGTTGATAATTGTTTAGTCTGAGTAAATTACATGGTTCATTTTACTATTGTTTCTACTTTTGTGAATGTTTGAACTTTTTTCTTCAAAGAGTTGCTGCAAAAGGCCATATAAACAAGTATGTTTCCTTTAACCTCACTTCTCTTCAGGGTTCATTTTCATCTCTCTCCCTCTCATTCTCTTGACATTTTTTGAAATAGCTATCTAGCTAAATACTTTTACTTCCTTGTTTACCTACAGCAATTTGATTTTTATGCACACAATATTCTTGAAACTGCTCCATCAAAAGGCATCTTACATCTCTGTCATCTTCTAATTCACTTCTCCCTCCACCACTGTCCTAGCAAAAGAGGTTGTTTTACCTATGGGGGGGAGAGAGACAGGAAGCAGCATGGGGGAGGATGGGCTCACGTGACACTTTAACCTGCCTACTTTGTTCACAAGTACAGTTGATATTGACAGAGCAGAGAATGGTTCCTGGACTACTCCAGCAAATGCTAAAATCCTTGGATGCTCACATCCCTTAAATAAAATGGTGTAGTATTTTCATATAACCTATGCATATCCTTCCATATTCTTTAAATCATCTCTAGATTATTTGTAATACCTAATCCAATGTAAATGCTATGTAAATAGTGGTTATAATGTATTGTATTTTATTTCTATTTTTTAATTAATTATTTATTGCTTTTAAAAAATATTTTAGATCTGTGGTTGACTGAATCCACCAATGTGGAACCTGTGGATACCAAGAACTAACTGTGTAAGATCTCCAAGATGTTATAATCCTTTTGAAGAAGTAAATGTCAACTGTGAGCATCACAACAGCCTTCACTGGAGCAAAGGGTAATTTTTTTTCTCCGTGCTCGCCAACTGATTTGTCAGTCAGAATAAATAGGATGTGTTTGGGTCTCCCCATCTGCCTTAGAGGGATAGTTTGGGGATTCTTGTCACAGGGACAAAACAGGCCCTTAAATAAAGACCACCCTTCCTGGAAGCTGCTAAGGCCTGACATGATTAGCTCCAGCTTTTCTCTCCATGGCACATGCTCACTGTGCTGTGCACCCCACCCGACATGGGATGCTCCTGGTCCTTCTACCACAGGCTTTTCACACACTGTCCTCTTACCCCAGTCCCCCCACTCCCCTTTGCGTGCCCTCTCCCCAGACCACCAGCTTCTTCAGAATCCAGCGTAATTATTGCTTCTCAGGAAGCCTCTCCTCGCTAAGCAGACCAACCCCTCCTATACCCTGCTTTCTCATCCTGTGTTCACTTCCTTCCTACCCCTTATCTGGCATGTATCTTACCTTACATGTATTGAGTCTTTGATACGTCTATCCACAATAGTATACATTCCATGAGGGTGGGGACCATGGTTTAATTTTTTGTCCTCACTAATTCTTGCTGTCCTGGAAGCTCTTCATTAGTCCTTGATAAGTCTCCTTAAATGTAAACCATTTGACTTCTCTCTGATCTCAACCTATGCTGTTCTGTGCCTCCTATTTATGACCAATTTTTCAGTTTTCCTTTTCAGTACAATCCTGAATTCATATATCATGAGGGCCTCATGAACTTTGAGATTATAAAGTGGAGTCAATAATCTCTTATATCCCAGTTCTTGCATCAGAATTGTAAATAGAAAAACTTTAGCCAAATTAAATTTAAGAGAGTTTAACTGAGCAAAGAATGAGTCACAGATCAGGCAGCCTCCTGAGCCAGAGTAGGGTCAGAGACTCCAGTGCCGCCAGTTGGTGGAAGATTAATGGACAGAAAAAGAAAAGTGATGCACAGAAAATGAAAGTGAGGTACAGAAACAGCCAGGTTGGTTACAGCTCAGCATTTGCCTTATTTGGACATGGTTTGAATGGTTGGGCACCTTTGGCCAAAACTTGGTGATTGGCACAAGAGTAGAGTACAGTCTGTATACAACTCCATTTAGGTTATAGTCCACGACGTACAGAGAAATCTTTAGGCCAAACTTAAAATATGCAAGGAGGCATCTTTAGACTATACTTGATTTAAGAAAACTCAATCGCTTCTTTTCCTCTGTGTAAAACCTCATTGTCTTTAGTATAAATTCTTCAGTTGGTCTCCTACTCACTTCTCAAACATAAAGGATGGGGAAAATCGTCTTTTTTTGTACCTCGTATCCTGCCAACGTATCGGTGACCTCAGTGGTCACGTGGATGTCCCGTCTGAAATCCTGACCTGCACAGTCCCCTGATTTCCTCATCTCTAAGGATCTTGACTGCCCCTCTGCCTCAGTCACACATATTGTCATATTTTCACCTGGGACTTGGCCACCAAGTAGACTAATTTCTATTCAAAATCTTCAATTCCGGTATCCTACTCTGGCCATAATCTCCACAATGTTCAGTCCTTATTCTTGCAAATATGTCTGGATTGTCTTCAACCCTCATCTTACTTGACCACTTTGTAGCATTTGATGGTATTGTCCGTCTTTTTTTTTTTTTTTTTTAAATAAAAGTTCTTAACTTTCTTGTTTATCATAAAAAATGTCTCCCCTGGTCATCTTCTGATTTCTTTTCTCGTTCCTTCTTACTATCATACATGGGCCTTTAACCCTGCCCTCTCAAGCTATTTCTTCTCCAGGTTCTGTTCTTACCCATTGCTCTTCCATTCAACAGGTCTTTCTGGGTGATTCACATGGTTTAAGCAACTCTCATATTAAGATGACTATCTATCATCCATTATATGTAAGTATCTATCCTCTATATCTAGGTATCTACCTATCTATGTATCTCTCTCTCTATCCATTCACCTATCTTTGTAGCTTTGCCCTCACATCTGGGATATAAACTTGAATATCCAAATGCTTAATGAGCATCTTCGCTTGGATGTACCACAGGATCCTCAGACTTTACGTCTCACTCTCACTCCCATGACCTTTTCCTATCCTGACCAGGTCTTCCTCCTAGTTTTCTTGCTCATTTAATGGCACAATCACTGCAGTCAAACACTTGTGAATCACCCTGAACTCCTCCTACTCCTTCCTCCCTGCACACCCAATTAAGCACTAAAATGAATATTCTGCCAGGCACGGTGGCTCATGCCTATAATCCCAGCACTTTGGGAGGCTGAGGCAGGTGGATCACCTGAGGTCAGGAGTTGAAGACCAACCTGGCCCACATGGTGAAACCCTGTCTCTACTAAAAATAAAAAAATTAGCCAGGCATGATGGCAGGTGCCTGTAATCCCAGCTACTCAGGAGGCTGAGGCAGGAGAATTGCTTGAACCTGGGAGGCAGAGGATGCAGTGAGCTGAGATCACACCACTGCACTCCAGCCTGGGCAACAGAGCGAGACACCATCTCAAAAATAAAATAAAATAAAATAAAATAAAATAAAATAAAATAAAATAAAATAAAATAATAAAATAAAATAAAATAAAATAAAATAATAAAATAAAATAATAAAATAAAATAAGTATTCTGCTTCCAAAGTAGTTTGAGTCAATGCTCTTTCTGTCTCATATACGGCTTTCTTTCATTTACTCATTGTTCCTCTCACCTGGAATATTACAATAGCCTCCTACATTTGCTTACTTACCACTAATCTAATTTATTCATTATTTCTCACAGGAATGTTACAATAGCCTTCAACCCCCCTTTCATCTGAGGAGCTTTCAAATTTATCTTCCATACTGTCACAGAATGCCCTATCTAAAATGCAACTGCAACCAGTTACACCCCTGCTTAAAAACTCTTCAAAACCTTTCTGTTTTCCACAAGATAAAATTTAGGGCCTGAAGTAACACACATAGGACCTCCATGATCTACCACTATCACCATGGCCGAGCTAGCTTTTCATTGGTAGGAATATCAAGCTATTTGTCATTACCATCCCAACCATTTCACTCCTAGTCTCTCACACTGTCCTAGATATATTCTCAGTCTTTCTAATCTTGTGCTATTGCAAAATTATCTTAATTGGTGATGGCTGCAGAACTGCTTTTCCTAAAGTATTAATCTGACTATGTCATTTTCCTGCCCAACAGCTTTGTTAACTAATCAGTCTTTTTAGAATTCATTCATTCATTCATTCATTCATTCATTCATTCATTCATTTAGTCAACAAGTGTTGAGGATCTAGCACATTCCAGGCATTGTGCTGAAGTTATCAGCCACACAGTGTACGTATTCTAGAACCAACACATATTTTCAGTTCTATCTTTCAGTTAAATCTCTCCTGCTGGTCTCTCTGCCTGGATTTTTTTCCTTGGTTGAGAGTAGCTAGCTACTTCTTTCTCTTTAGGATTCATCATTGGTTAGGAAGGTATTCCTGCATCTTTTATCTAAACCCTTTTGTTCTGCCAAGGGTGCCGTAACAGCATCTTCATTTCCTTCACAGCACTTTGCATTTTATCAGCACTTATCAATTCAGTGATCTCTTTGTCCTTCTAAGTACCCTAAGTTACAGGAAAATAAGAACTGTCTTCTTTTGCTTACCTCTGGATACCCAGTGCCTAGTTTAGTGGTTAACACATAGAAGCTATTTGTGAAAAGAATGAATGAAATCAGCATAAATGAAATAATACAAATCATGATTCTTTGTTCTCTATTAATCTAAAAGTTTCCAATTTTCAACAAAGTAGATGTACTATGTATAAATAGTCTATGTCTTGCCTCATCATTTATTCCATCAGTGTTGAATCTGTCCCAAATATTTCCATCTCCTGCCTATTTCCATATCAGAAATTCCTTGGTTTCTTTCCCTAACACTCCTTTATTATTCTCCAACATTTAATCCTTCTCCATCAGAAACACGGTCTCTTCCGTATGTGCTCCCGTATATTCATTGTATGTCTGTTCTTCAGTATTGGTAAGGCACTACTCATGTCTCTATTGGATTATGAGTACGTTAAAGTTAAGGCTTCTCGCTCTAGATCTGGGGGAGACAAATACATCTTGGATACCCGGCACTGTGCTAAGCGACTGCATATGAGATATTTAATTCCTTAAACCAAACTTTACAAACTGGATCTTAGTTTTGCAGATAAATAAAACTGAAAATCTAAGGGGTTAAGTGATTTGCCCAAGATTAATAATAAGCTAATAATAAATTAATAGGTGGTAGAACTGGGTCTCAAAGTAAGTTAAGACTAATTTCAAGAAGCAGTGTTATTATGTTTGCCTCTCTTGCTTGTCTTTGTATGCCAACCACCTAGCTCAGTGTCTCCCACATAATAAGCATCAAATAGAACATAAACTTAATCAAATTGAAACCAGATGGTCAACCGTCTCCCTTGAGGTTCACTGTGTGTTGGGTAAGCTCTTATACCTAGTAGTTTTATTCATAAGCCTTAATATACACACCAGAAAACCACACATTATCACTCTCCTTTCTGCCAGCTGATCATAATTTCTTCCCACACTTACCCCTCAAAAAACCCAGAAAATATTGTAAGAAATATTATAATATCCCACCATTCATTTCTTCCGTGTGACTTTCAATGTTGTGGCCTATGAAAGGAAGCTACAGATGATCGAACTGACTTCTAAGATCCAATCTGTTCTAACATTCTGCACATCTGTAACTCTATGAGTAGATGAATTGTGAGTACATATAGCTAATATTATAGAAATTCACCTAGGATCAATACAGAAGGATAAAAATGCTAAATATCTATTCTGAAACAGTAGCCTCACAGAAGAATACTACATAAATTTATCATCCAATTTTCAGGAGCATAACCTAGTTTCAGACTAAAATGCAAAATTAAAACTGTCCCTGCTGTAATAAAGCACTTCTTTTTATTTTGTACCAATGCACTCCAGGATCATTCTTGCTTATATTTCAACTGTTTTTGAGTCAAGCTGGTAGGCTTAGAAAGAGATGACTTACATTTATGCCAGATTCAGCACAGTTCCTTTCCAAAGCTACTTAAATATCCTTATTCGAGAGGGAAATAAACTGATCGACAACAATGGAAGCATTTTGAGCTGCAGAATTTAGAACTGTGTCTTGAAATCATTTGGTCAGTAAGGTATCTGTTGGAAAAGCCCAAAAGAACTTCCACAGCAAAAATTGAGCAAGTCTTCATTGTTTTTGCCTCAATATATTTAACACACAACTTTCTGGGAAGGTAGCCAGGGTAGGAGTTGCCCTAGCTAAAAATACATTTCCTTTAAATGTGAAAGCGGAAGTGATTGTAGCAATTGTTATTTGTGAGGTTCCAAAGAAATACTGATGGCTACGTAGTAGATTTGTCTCATGGAATTTAAAGAGTTTTCTGACATGATCTTTATTAAACCATGTTAATTATTTTGTTCATAAACTAAATAAGTATTTAGAACTACAATCTGCTCTACTTTAAAGCTGTTTCATTGATACTGTTTCCCTCGTGCAAATAGGAGATAATAGGAGAATAATGTCTTCATAACACAGTAGTAGTGTCTTAGTTTATGTATAATTTTTTTTTTCCAGCAGGTTAATGTTTTAAAGTGGTTAGAGTAGGCTTTCTTACAACTAAAGAAAGAGCCTTAACAATCTGTGAAAAAGACCTGAAAATTAACTCTGGAAATCTGCAGAACTGCAGGTGGAGACTAGGTTAGTGGTATCAAGAATTGCTAGACTTTCTACTATGCCCAGCTTCTTGGGTAAACTGTTAGTGCAGATAACAAAGCTTCAATGAATGACATTTCCCTTTTATTAAAAAAAAAAGTTACACTCTGGATAAGATTTCTAATGTTTGTTAAATAATCTACTAGAGGAGAATGTCCTCTAGGATCTCTCCTTCAAAGGGAAATTACCAGAACCAGGAGTTAAAACTGTGAAGATTAACTGATTGGACGTAAATACAAAGAAAGATTTAACAATGCTGGCATTTCTATTAGGAGTGTTAATTATTCTCATTAGTTTCTTGGTTGCAAAATTCCATAGCTTATGAGGAATTTGCCCCAATTCTATTCTTTCCATAAGCTCTCTTATTTTTAGTGTCCAATTTTGCAGAGGTGAACATGCATTTTAGAAATACCTGAATTATTTTATAAATAGGAGAAAATCTAAATTTTCTAAATGCAAGAGATTAAAGCCACGTCACAATCCAATGTGGAGGCAGAGTAAAAAAATTAGGATTTACGGTTCTTAATTCTTGCATGACTGTTTTAGGAAGTACTTGTTTACATCTACCACTGAAGATATGTGGTGGTATAATATACACATATATCAAAACAATCACATTATAATCATACATATCTGTAATTATTATTTGTCAATTAAAAGTAAAATAAAATAAATTTTTAAAACTAAAGAAAACAATTGAAATCTTTCAACAGATTTTATTTTCCTCTTAATTTTACACATTTACATATTGCCAAAGGGATTGAAATATCACTAAGGAGGGACTTAGTACTTTACGACTTTTTCAGAGCCTCCTTGAGACATGTTAAAGTTGCACAGTTGAAAAATACCACACAGCTTTACTGTTGTGCTTGGCAACTTTTCAAAAGATAAATGCTAGCATTCCAGAGGCTTTCCTAGTGAATGGTGAGGGTGGAGACACACATTCAGCACCTGATGGCAAGTTGGGCTAATGGTGAGAGGTACCTTTGTAGTGGATGAGAATGTGGAGGGCGGGTGCAGAAGCCTGCAGGACAGAGTGAGATAGGATCAGGGAACAGGTGCCTATGATACCAAAAATCAGCCCTAGGGGTATTTTGCCATGTGTGTATGGGTTGCTGAATATCTTTGCGTATGACATTTTTCTACATTAATTAATTATTCATTTGATTCAAGAAACGTGCATTGCATATCTATGTTGTGCCGGGTACTGTGCTTAGCATGAAGGAGAGAGATGAAAAACATTCAGCCTCTGGTTTCAAACAAACCAACAGCCAATTGCAATCCAGTATAATAATGAGTGTCTGGTGTTATGGAAGCAGAGGAGACACCTGTAACTCAGGCTCTGGTCAGAAAATTTAAAATGTGAGGATAATGCAGGAATAGAATACAGGAAAACTTGGTAACCTGCCAAGTAAATAAAAGGAGGAGAGGGGACTTTCAGGCAGAGAGAAGGGAATGTGCAAAGGTGAAAGACAAAAAATACTGGAGTTTTGGGACATGTAAGTGAATGTGGGGGCAGCATAACCTCTGTGTGTGTGTATGTGTGTGCACACACGTGCATGTACACAAGCACATATGTACACAATATGAGTGATGGGGAAGGAGTCAATTGAAGGTTGAAAATGAAGTCAAAGAAGCAGGTAAAATCTAAGTCATAAAAGGCTGTTCCTATCAACAGTTTGAACTTGGTTTGACAATTAGTTTACTCAACCCAAGTTGCCTCCTTTACCTGTTCTCCGTCGTAGCACTTTCAAACCTTTGCTGGGCATTCAGCTCTGTGAGGGTAGTAGCCATGACTCTTAGCCACAGTTATAGCTCTGGTGACAAAGCATAATAGCTGACACATGGGAGATGTCCAGTAACTACAGGTAGAATGAGTCTCTCTTCTCAAGCTTTCAGCTCTATGCCAACTCCTTCCTCCCAGAAGATGATTTTTAACTTCTTCTTTTCTTTGAGACTGAGTCTCACTCTATCCCTTAGGCTGGAGTGCCATGGCACGATCTTGGCTGACCACAACCTCCACCTCCCGGGTTCAAGTGATTCTCCTGCCTCAACCTCCCCAGTAGCTGGGCTTTCTGGTGCCCGCCACCACACTCAGCTAATTTTTGTATTTTTAGTAGAGATGGGGTTTCGCCATGTTGGCCAGGCTGATCTCGAACTCGTGACCTCAAGTGATCCGCCTGCTTTGGCCTCCCAAAGTGCTGGGATTATAGGCATGAGCCACTGCAGCTGGCGATTATAACTTCTTAACTGAGGAAATAATCACAGTCAGACATTGTATTACTTGCCTAGAGCTTCTATAACAAAACGTGACAAACTAAGTGGCTTAAACAACAGAAACTTATTGTCTCACAATTCTGGAGCCTAGGAGTCCAAGATCCAGTGTCAGGAGAGTTGATTTATTCTTGAGGCTGTGAGGAAGAATCTGTTTAATGCCTCTTCCCTAACTGTTAGTGGTTTGGGGGTGATCTTTGATATTCTTTGGCATCTAGAGGCATCACTCCAATCTCTGCCTTCACGTTCACATGGCATTCTCCCTGTGTGTGTGTTTGTGTGTGTGGGTGTGTCTGTGTGCCTGTTTCCAAACTTCCCTTTGAATAAGGACACGAGGCACTTTGGATTAGGGCCCACTATATTAGTCTCATTTTAACTTCATTACCTCTGTAAAGATCCTGTCTCTGAGTGAGGTCACCTTTTGAGGTAATCTAGGTTAGGACTTCAACATATGATTTTTGGGGGGAGTGTATAACTCAATCCAAAACAGGTACAAACTTCAAAACTACCTTCCATCAACTTTCATAATTTATTCTGCAAATAGAGTTTATTGTCCCTATTTTAAAGAGGAGAAAATTGGGGCTTAGCCTCTTTCTATAATTTGACCAAGTTCCCACAGCTAGTAAGTGGGAGAGTTTGAACATTGTCTTTAAATAGCCAGATTGAATGCAACCAACACAAACATTTCAGGAAAGATTTACTTGTTTTATATGTAGGTGGCATTCAATGTAAGAATTGTTCTTTCATCATTTTACTTATCTGACAGATAAACGCATTGAATATTTATGATGTACCAGGCACTGTGGTATGTGCTGAGGGGACAAGAAATTAGTAAAAAGTAAAGGTTGATCTTAAAGCAATTTGCCATTTTCATGTCCAAACTGTAATGTTAGAACATATAAGCATTGATTGAACATAAGGGGATGTTTTCCCAGATTTATCAAAATAAACTCAAACTACTTTACTTCAATTTCTTAGACACCTTTATAAAACAACAAGGCAGAGAAATGTAGTGGGTTAATAATGAAATATAATTTGAAAAGGGTGACTTTGAACATGTTTAAATAGTGTAAAACATTTGGCAGACAGTTTAATAACCTGTTCAGATAAAAGAAAACACATATAAAAATAAATCCACAAAAAGCCAAAATGATTGCCAAACCTCATGTTTACTCACCCACTGTGATGGGATCTAAGAGTGCTGAAAAGCAGCAAATTTGTCTTAAAAGGCAGTGTATTTTCAGGTCCAGCAAGAATTTACTGATGCCTGCTGTGCGCTGGACTGTTTCCTGGGCACTTTCCATCCTTCCTGTGCGATAGTAAGCATCTTACCCCATTGAGTCTCAATTGCCCATCTGTAAAATAGAGATGATAATAATACCTTCCTCACCACATTGTTATGAAGAGCAAATGAGATACCAAAAAAAAGAACTTGGTGCAGTGGCTGGCATGTAGTAGCTTTTTTTTTTTTTTTTTTTTTGAGACAGATTCTTACTCTTTCACCCAGGCCAGAATGCAGTGGTGGGATCATGGCTTACTGCAGCCTCAATCTCCCCAGGCTCACGTGATCTTTGTATCTCAGCTTCCCAAAGTGCTGGGATTACACGCATGAGCCACTGCGCCCAGCCTCTAGTAACTTTTCAATAAATGTTTATGGAATCTGAATCTGTATCATATAATTTTTCCTATTATTCTTTTTTTTTATTATTATACTTTAAGTTCTAGGGTACATGTGCATAACGTGCCAGTTTGTTACATATGTATACTTGTGCCATGTTGGTGTGCTGCACCCATCAACTCATCAGCACCCATCAATTCATCATTTATATCAGGTATAACTCCCCAATGCAATCCCTCCCCCCTCCCCCCTCCCAATGATAGGCCCCATTGTGTGATGTTCCCCTTCCCGAGTCCAAGTGAACTCATTGTTCAGTTCCCACCTATGAGTGAGAACATGCGGTGTTTGGTTTTCTCTTCTTGTGATAGTTTGCTAAGAATGATGTTCTTAGATTAAGATTGGAGAATGAAGGCCAAGTGCGGTGGCTCATGCCTGTAATCCCAGCATTTTGGGAGGCCAGGGTAGGAGGATAGCTTGAGCCCAGGAGTTCTAGAGTAGCCTGGGCAACATAGCAAAACTTCTTCTCTACAAGAAGTACAAAAACTTAGCTGGGCGTGGTGGCCTACGTCAGTAGTCCCAGCCACTCTGGAGACTGAGGTGGGAGGATCGCTTCAGCTAGTGAGGTCGTTGCTGCAGTGAGCCGTGGTTACACTACTGCCCTCCAGCCTGGGCAACGGAGTTAGGACCCTGTCTCCAAACAAAAACAAAACACAGCAAAACAAAAAACAAAGATTAGAGAACTTTAAAAAATATTGTATACTTTAAATTTGAAAGTTCTTTCATAGCCTTATTATAAACACGCATTGTTACAGATGGATGCATATCTTTTTTTTTTTT
>NC_045440.1:86468865-86535058 GCF_002776525.5 Piliocolobus tephrosceles
TAGTGGGATGGCTGGGTCATATGGTACATCTAGTTCTAGATCCTTGAGGAATCGCCATACTGTTTTCCATAATGGTTGAACTAGTTTACAATCCCACCAACAGTGTAAAAGTGTTCCTATTTCTCCACATCCTCTCCAACACCTGTTGTTTCCTGATTTTTTAATGATTGCCATTCTAACTGGTGTGAGATGGTATCTCATTGTGGTTTTGATGAACAGACATTTCTCAAAAGAAGACATTCATATAGCCAACAGACACATGAAAAAATGCTCATCATCACTGGCCATCAGAGAAATGCAAATCAAAACTATTCTTAAATGTATTTGAAAGAATTACATATTCCCTGGGTTCTTAAAAGGAGTACAGTTTTTCAGCTCTTTTTTTTTTGTTATGCATTGCATTGGGTTAAGATCAGAGCAATTTAAACGATGCAGTCACATTTTCTGTTTAAAGTACTAAGCTTAAAATCTCTTAGGGATAAAGCAAAGCGGTATAGCCATACTGCAGGTAATAAAACAGATAAATTTAGTCTTACAAATATGAAACAAGTATACCAACATATCATGTAGCATGTTCCAGCAATTCTGTAGTTATATATAGATTAAGTTGTACATTTATTTATTTTAGATTTATGCTCCTATCTGTTTCTGAAAGGACTTGAGACAGTGTATAAAAATACACATGGTTTAATTTTGCAATGATACATACTCATAACATAACTCAATAAATCCCATAAGAAACCTAAGTAACTTATGTCTATCAGTTGCTGGGAAAAGCGTGCTTGTTTTCTTGAGGGAAAAAATAGATTCAGCTTCTTCTTATTCATTGTTGTTTCCTTGGAGCTCTCTTAGGGAACCTACAGCTATCTGGGTTGTGTCTCACCAACCCATGTGATATGAGAGAGCAGAGGACTTTTATTAAACTCACACGTTCTACTGAAATCTTGATGGGGTACATTGTTAACATGGAGTTGATATCAATGAATAATATTATTTTGAAATTATAGATCTGGAATAGATATATTTAAGAAATAGATCTAGAATCCTATACTTGCCTAGAAGTAACTTGTTACCATAACTTTTATGGCAGAAAATACACTCCAAATGATGACTTTTCCATTTTCCTTTTGGTAAAATGCTTTTACTAAATAAAAGCAGAATTGTGCATCTTTCATTCATTACTTCAGCCATTTATTAAACAACTCTTTATTGGATATTTAGTACATGCAGAGCAATGGGAAACACACTGAGGAGGTAAGGATGAGTACAACACCATCCCTGGCCTCAGGGAGTATTTTGTGTAGTCGGGAAGGAGGATGTCAATGGACATTTAAAACATAACCTGCTCAGAGCTGGGCGCGGTGGCTCACACCTGTAATTCCAGAACTTTGGGAGGCTAAGGTGGGTGGATCACGAGGTCAAGAGATCGAGACCATCCTGCCCAACATGGTGAAACCCCATCTCTACTGAAAATACAAAAAAGTAGTCAGGTATGGTGGTGCATGCCTGTAGTCCCAGCTACTCAGGAGGCTGAGGCAGGAGAATCACTTGAAACCTGGAAGCAGAGGTTGCAGTGAGTCAAGATCGCGCCACTGCACTCTAGCCTGGTGACGGAGCAAGACTCTGTCTCAAAAAACAAACCAACAAACATAACCTGCTCAGTCCTGTGAGAGCAGAGAAGGAGCACTTCATACAGATGATGACTCAGGGCCCCTAAATGAAGGAACATCTGAAGAATAAATAGACGGTGTAGTTAGTTTTCACCCGAAAGGGGAATTCTGGACAGTCATTGCAGTTCATGCAGCAAGTTCAACGTATTATGACGGCAGACAGAGAAATTGGAGTCAGATTTGATATGCTCACCTGAGTCATGCTAAAGTGATGGCTGTTACCGTGAAGTCAACAAGGAACTTCTGCAGGATTTCAATATGTTTAAAATTGAGTTTTATAAATATTTTCCCCAACTGAAGGTAGACAGTATGCAAAAATGTACTGATGTTAGGAGAGTGAATCACAGAACTGCAAGGGGGAAATAACAGAAACCCTAAATAAAATAATGGCTGCAGAAGTGAAGATTTATTAAACTGGATTCTACTGTATGGGAAACAAATCCGAGATTATTCATTAGGCAAAAGCACAAAAGATTACTTTATTTTACATTGATTCTCATATCATGAGATTGCTCTCCTGTCATTAACGCCATCAAGGCCAAAACTCAACAATTATCGTCAAGCAATAAAGGAGTTCCTGTTTTGTCCTTTTCAGGTATTATTTACAAGAGGTATGCTCTCTTCTTAACCTAAGCACTATGACTCTGAAACACCAAAATCATTAATACTTATTTTTTACTGAATTCCCACAAGGCAGTGAAAGATGTGATGCTCTGAAAAACTGTGACAAGAAGTCACTGTAGATCATATTTTTGCTTAAAAAATTAAAATTAAATCTAATAATTATGATAAAAAGTAGAAAAACCATAAAGAGATATATGGTGTTAGGAAAGAGAGTGATCTTGTAGTTAACTTCAAAATAACTACCAATTCATGCATATAATTATTTTCAACTCTTAATAAGGTTCTCAAAACTTGAGGAGTTACTAAAACAAGTGGACAAAATGCTGATAATTATGGAAAGTGGATGGTGTATAAATGGGGGTTCACGATACTATTTTTTCTACTTTTGGAAGTGTTTGAATTTTTCCATAAAATGAAGTTTTAAAAAAGGTATTTTGATAATGTTGTGTGGTAAGTATTCATAACTGGAAAATAAAATTTATTTTAATTTTATTATATTACTTGATAATTTATTTAGCCTCTGGATTTTTGGGTCTGTGAAATTCACATGGTAAGTTTCCATTATAAGGCTCTATCTAAGGTCTTAAAAACACTCCCCAAAATCTCTTCCTACAGAAAGTAATTTACAGTAAGGATACAGTGAGCTTCAATTTAAGATGATAATAAAAAACATCATCTTTTTCTGTCTTAGTAACTTGCTTGAAGGGAAGTCTTTTGTGCATGAGGTAGTCGTTGACTTAATGAAAAACACTATTTTACATGTATATATTTATTTAAGTTCCAACTTGTTTCAAATTATTTGATGTGGCCCATAATATATACTAGAGTAATCTCTTATCCTAGAAGAAATGTATATCCCAAAATAAAATAATTGAATCCTAGAGAATAATTTTCACAAAGAACTAAACATATAATTGCATTTCACATTTTGCTTACTAATGAAATTTTCAAAATGGTAAAGATTTATTTCTTTTATATATATATATTTACATGTGTGTGTATATATATATATTTATGTGTGTGTATATCTATCTATATATATATATATATATATTTTTTTTTTTGAGACAAAGTCTCGCTCTGTTACCCAGGCTGGAGTGCAGTGGCGCGATCTTGGCTCACTGCAAGCTCCGCCTCCCAGGTCCATGCCATTCTCCTGTGTCAGCCTCCCGAGTAGCTGGGACTACAGGCGCCCGCCACCATGCCTGGCTAATTTTTTGTATTTTTTTTAGTAGAGACGGGGTTTCACCATGTTGACCAGGATGGTCTCGATCTCCTGACCTTGTGATCCGCCCGTCTTGGCCTCCCAAAGTGCTGGGATTACAGGCGGAGCCACCACACCTGGTCTATTTCTAATATTTTTAGGTCAAAAAGGCTTACAGAAAAATTCAAAGTGAAAGTTGGTTTAATTAAGACCAAGAAGGAGAAGATGCTGTGAATTAATTTTTATTGTCAGAAAACATTTCAAATACAAACTAAACGGCCTAATTGTAGACTCAGTAGTAGATAACACAAATGACCATCCTGAAACGGATTCTGCAAGTGGTAAGCCTTGTTGTACACTGGAAGAGAGAGATAAATGACCAGCCACCTTCTTCTTGAGGCCTGGAAGATTCAAATAGCAGTTCTCCATTTTCCAAATTTATCATCAGGAATGAAAGTAAAGCAATACTGAAATAATGCCCAAGCCATATCAGAGAAAGACCTCAGCACTGATGATAAATTGATCAGGCTTTCAATAAATTTCGAGAATTTTTGTTTGGCATTCAGAAAGCATCTCTCATAGAAACAATTTTTCATATGGTGATTTGGACCCCAGAAAAGCCCACAAACCTCTTTAGCATGTCATATGTATGGACAATGCTAAAGGCGTACATTGCCAGTGTACTGCAATACTCTCGTCTTACCCTAGGAGTAAAGCTCAAATCCCTTGCCCTATCCCATGATGTCCTTCATGAGGCATCCTCTGCCTCCTTTCAGGCCTCACCTCACATCACTCTCCCCTCACCGTCTGTGCTCCAGTCACACTGGTCTTCCACAAGATTCTTGAAGAAGTCAGATTTATTCTCACCTTAAGGCATTTGCCTAAGTTGTCTTCTCACTTAGAATGCAATTCTCTGACTCCTTCTCCCCCAAACATTAAGAAAAATGTCACTGGGTGCACGTGCTTAGTAGACTCAGCCTAACTGTGAAACCTACTCTGACACCCAATGTAGATTGGCCACCTAATCATTCTATTAAACATGTTATCATGTTTCCATTTTCTTTGCATAGCTCAAAAAAACCTACTACCTGATATTCTCTTGTTAATTTCTTTGTGCATTCTATGTGTCCCCCAGCTAATATGTAAGTTTCATAAGAGGAGAGGTCTTGTTCAACATTGCCTTCAATAGCCTGAAACAGTGACTGAAAATAGTAGATCTTCAATGCATGAGTGAATAAATTAAAGAATAACGCTACAGGACTACTGTATGCAGTAACAGAGACTCTAGCTGACATCACTGGAATATTTGCTCAGATTTATGTCTCAAGGAGATAGGACTACATCTTCTGTTTCATCATTGATGGTTTCAAGGCACTAGGGTTGTCTTCCCAGCAATCTGGGATAAGGTAACCAGTGTTAAGAGGCATGGCACTGAATCTAGGAGGTGGGTTGATGTGAGAATTACGAATGGCACTGAGAATTAATGAATAGGGGTAGTAGAGACTCTAAGGTAAGTCTTCCTCCCCTTCACATTTTGCCTCCACCACATTCTCCCTTTTCTCCTGTTCATTCTCACTAAACAAAGGCTTGGCCAGGAAATAAGCCTGGCCAGCAACATAATTGGTCATTAATAGATATATTTTTCTTCTTCCTTCTTCTCTCCTGTCATTTCTCCATTCTCTTCTTCTCTTTCTTCTTCCCTCTCTCCTGCCCCCAATTTTTTCCATCCTTCACTATCTTCTCTTACAACTTCCATTTGTTTCTGGGAGTGGTGAAGTTGGAGACCACTGCACCAAGCCCAGTGCCTGGCATGCAATAGGTACACAGGTTACACTTGTCGACTGACTGACTAAATGAATGAATCAATGAACAGATTCCGTTCTGCAGTCAGTGGAATTCTAGAGAGCATATTTTCCTAGGTTATTCCAGTACATGCCAAATGAGACAGTCTAAAGCTTTGCCTAAATCAAGATGGATTACTTCTCTGGCTTCCTCTAGGCACTAACAGATCTGCTGCTTGACCACTGACAGGAATTTCATTAATTGGGTGTGATGTGTTTTTTTGTGAAGCTGACAGAATGTATTAGAAACTCAATTTTAAGAGACTTAAAACTGAAAGAATCCAAATAGAAAACACTGTGAATTCTATTGTTTTGAAGGACAATTTGTAACATGAATAGGTAATGCATACTCCTATGGACAAATTCCTAAATTTATTTATTATTTTGGTTAGAATACAATATCTTTTTGTTTCAAGAGGGGTACTAGAATCTTTCAGTAGATGCCTAGATACTGCTGTTGTCTTTTCTAACAGTCGCTAAGAGATATAAAATTCAGTGATAAAGTTTAGTGGCACGGTTGATTGTTTTTATTTCAGAAATGATTTGCCCCTGTGAACTCATTTACAGATTTGTTTAGATAACATTCTTCAACATGTCTATTCTTTCTATTTTCCAGTGCTGTTGAAGAGGAGTTGCTGGCTCAGCAGGCCTCTTTGTCTCTGTGCTCATGACAAGGACACATCACCTAACTCTGGGCTCCGGCTCACTTAGCAGCTTCTTTGCCCTTGGACTCTCACATCAAGATGTCACCTAGCAGCAGCCTTTCCCAGGAAGCTGTTAAGGAGATGGGAATCCTCATGCCTGCTGCTTTTTCCCAAATAAGAGGCAGCCCGGGAGCCAGTTGCAGTAAAGTCTTGCCAGTAACGTTTCTCTTAAGAATGGGGAGAAAATACTATGAAAAGTCACATTTACTTTGATATAGAATCAAGTAAATTTTGGTGTTTGGGTCTTTGGTAAAATGTCACAAGTGGGAAGTCAGGACTCACATGACGTCCAGGCTTCTCTCTATGAGAATTATTTTTAGTTTCTCTTGGTATGCTTGGGTTTCATATTATATCCCCCAACCCCACCACCCATAAATAAAGGAGAATGAAAAAAGGGAGAAAGAAGTTTAGGAACGGGAGCGGCCCCTGCAGTTGTCTGCTTGGCATCCAGCCTGCCTTGGTCCGTTGCAGCCTGTGGTCTGGGTGGGCGTTGCCCCTCGTCACGTCCTGTGGGGAGCCGTGATTGGCTCACGCCCGTCAGGGCAGCCCCGCCCCCTGGGTAAGTGGCTCAGTTCAAACTCATGAGATGTGAGCTTTGGTCACCGAGGCCCCTGCTTCTCTTTAGAAAAAGCTACTCAAAGAAATGATCGCTTCCTGGATGTTGTGGTCCACGAATATTATGTCTGGCACACCAGAGCCGTCTTGTCTCCATGATTGGAGTTCCATCTAAAGACAATGCCAAAACCCAGTAGAGGACACAGCTGAAGGAACACGAGAAAGTGGCATGGAAACGCTGAAGCCCCAGCACTGGCAGACCTCAGTTATTGGAGCCAATCAACCTCTTGTTACTGTTGAAGTGAGTTTGGAAAGTGTTGTCAGAGACCCACAGCAGAAAACAACCCAAACTGTATGTTTTAACTGAGATTAAAATCCTGTTTTAGGTCAGGCGGGGTGGCTCACACTTGTAATCTCAGCACTTTGGGAGGTCGAAGAGGGAGGAGCGCTTGAGCCCAGGAGTTTGAGACCAACTGGGCAATATGGCGAAACCCTGCCTCTACAAAAAAATACAAAAATCAGTTGGACATGGTCACACACGCCTATAGTCCAAGCTACTTGGGAGGCTGAGGTAGGATCACTTGAGCCCGGGAGGCAGAGGTGGCAGTAAGCTGAGATCATACCACTGCACTCCAGCCTGGGGGACAGAGCAAGATTCTGTCTCAAACAAACAAAAAAAGAAATGAAAACAAACAAATAACAAAAAACTGTTTTAAATTTTCATTTGTCTGTAACAGTAATCATAAAGACTTGCCCAAATGAGTCTACAGAAACGTTTTTGTTTCAAAGGTAAACCCTACCTTGAGTGGATCATTAGTTAACATTTGATAACTTTGACACAGAATTCTGCACATCATAAAAATACTTTTTAATTGAGTTCCTAGGTGTATCTCAGTTTTGTTCTTAAAATAAGAATGTATTTTATCTAATTCTAAAGTAATTGTACCAGGCAACCACAGATAAAGTCAGAACATTTCAACAATTATTGAAGCTACGTCTAGAGGTCAATATTTATAGTATTAGTTTATTATTTTCATTGTCCTTTCTCAAGACCTTTTAGGAAATTTGTTTTGTCTTGACAGAATTAAGTAGCAATCTTCTCTGGAAATAACTATGAAAAATCAATAAGTCCATTACAGCAGTTTCTATTCATAAAAGAACAGTGGAAAAAAACATTAAAATATATGTTTTATAAGTAAATGGTAAAGAAGTTTAAAACATCTGCTTTCTCACATTTCTAGGAAATAAAAGATAGCCGGGGAAAGAAGTCCTAAATCCCTAATTTAATTGAAGTATTGTCAATAATTGAAATCAATTAAAGGTTTAATTGCCTCCTACTCTGTGATACATTTGTGTGCATTATTGCTCTTGAGGTGGGAGGAAAACCTGACCAAGTAGCCTTACGGAAATTACTTAATAATTCATTTTTTCAAAGGTGGTCAGAACACTCAGTGAGATAAACTTTAAGGATAACAAAACTGAATTACACATGTCTGTTTTGGGTAATCTTGACTAATTTTCTTAGTTTATATCTTCTTTTCTTTGGAAAATAATATAGTAGTCATAACAGGCAACTCTGGCTTACATCTGGGTTCTGCTATTGCATTTCATTTTCATCTCGCGAAAAATGTTGTATAAAGCATAATGCATTGCTCTTCTCAGGCCTAGAGGTGCAAAGATATTATCTAGCTGAGCAAAAGTAGTTTTGAGTATTAATTAATGTTTGTTAAGATGTCAAAGAAACTCTATTTTTGCTTTCCTCTACTGTAGCTTCATTCATGAATATGTTTTGATTGTAATTGATCTGCATGCCTTCTCCCTTACACTGCTCAAGCTGATCATATTCAATATAGTTAAAAATTCATTACAGTTACTGTAAATTCAATATAGTTACTATAAAATCAATATAGTTTAAAATATTCAATATAGTTTTTTAAAAAGTATATATTAAGGTCAGGTGCCATGGCTCACGCCTGTAATCCCAGCACTTTGAGAGACTGAAGTGGGTGGATCATTTGAGGCAGAAGTTCAAGACCAGCCTGACCAACATGGTGAAACTCCATCCCTACTAAAAATAAAAGAATTAGCAGGCTGTGGTGGTGGGCACCTATGATCCCAGCTACTCAGGAGGAAGGAGAATCACTTGAGCCTGGGAGGTGGAGGTTGCAGTGAGCCAAGATTGTGCCACTGCACTCCAGCTTGGGTGACAGAGCGAAACTGTAAGAAAAAAAAAAAGAAAAAGAAAAAGATTATTGTATGCTATAGTACAAGAAAGCAGAATACCAGAATTAGGATGTTTCTGTGAGTCCATGTTTTTTACTTTTGGCCAGACATTTGCTTGGCTAATAAAATAAGAAGTAGAAGTTATATTTTAAACATCAGAATAATATATGGGCTTTGTTTTTTTTTTTTTTTTTTTTTTAGGTTTCAGTATAAATGCAGCGCCTAGAATAGTTTTGATAAAACATTAAGCACTTAATTAATTCTTGACTAATACAGTAATTAGAATCACTTTTAATATGCTGCATTTATTTACTTAATCTACTCTGCCTATTTTCACCAAGGATTTGAGTAGACTTAAAAATATATGCAAAAAAAGATAGCTAAAATAAATAAGTGAGAGAATTAGGATAAAGGAAAAGTATGAGTAGAAAAATAATATATCTATGGTAAAATTGACATTTTGAAATGCATATGTACAGTTGCTAGAGATAGGCATCAATTGTCTTTGTGCATCCTAGTAGCCAAAGTAAAGAAGAAAACATGATCAATGACATTCAGTGTCCTTAAGATTAAAAAAAAAAAGTTATTCAGAAGAATCTTAGACTTATTTGACCAATACACTTGGGAATAATTTCTGATGAGTCCTCATTTATGCAACAATCATCATCAACATTGCCAGTTTGTATGGATATGTATTGGAACACTTTGCAATGACATCTGGTAAAGGAAGGCTAACCCATATTTCAGTAAAAATAATTCATAAAGGTCTGAAGCAACATACTTTAAGCATGTAGTATTCTGATGTGGAACCTTTTACTATGTTAAAGGTAACTCTCTTTAGGATCAGACAGACTGATGTGAATACTAGTCCATTTACTAGCTGTAAAACCTCAGGCAAATAACTTCACTTCTCTGTGCCTTATCTGCAAAATAAAGATAATTAATAGCTACACATGGCATTGTTATTAGCATACAATTAAGTAAATGTCTTAGCACAGTGATATGGAATAAGTGTTCAAAGCACGATTGTTTTTATTTTCATTTTCTGTTTTGGTCCAAAGAAAACATTTAGAATAACTGGAGAACTGAATATGTTCTTTGTGCATTTCTACACATTTACTAGTTCTCATAATGAGGCTATCGTTGAGAAGTTATACAACAAATGGTTGAAGTTGTCATTTCTGCCAAGAACCTGCAGTGCAGATATGGAAGAGACAGAGGGTAAGGGTAAAGTCTGTTACTAAGACACATGCCTGAATGGAATGGCCATCCCACAGTTGCAGGAAGGTGGGCGAAGGTACTGCCTAGATGCTGGGACAAGATCTTCCTCAGAAAACACTTCTCCTGCTGCTCCAGTATGTAGATCACTAGTGACTAAGTCCCCAAAGTTCTGGGTTACACATCATCACCTCAAACAATTTGACCTGGGAGTTTTCAAGGCAAAGGTTGCAAAGATTATTTATGTGGCCACTGGAATATTTCAGAAAAAGGTACCCACAGAAGATAAAATTTCAATTAGTATAAATAATAAATTCTCTCAGATAAATGTATTGCAATTATTATGCCCTAGAAACCTAAAACTCATGAAAATATCCTGACTCTAGTGTTCTGCTTATTAATTTTAAATAATTATAAATTATTTTGAAAGGACCAAAGTGTAAACAATTTTTTTAAATATAAGACACTTTGAATGAAGAAAAGAATAAATTATAGTCTCTTGTTGTCTCAAAAAGAGTATTGCTTATTTGGTTGTTAGCTAAAGTTTGTGTCTCTATCTCCTGCCTTCTCACTGTTTTTCTTACACGTGGTTGCTTTATCCGAGGTATCTGCAGTGGAGGAAAGAAGACCCATTAGAATATAAGCTTCAGGAGGATAGCATTTTTGTTGGTCTTTTTGTTGTTGTTATTGTTATTATCCCCAACAGGTTGAATTGTACCTGGCATGTGGTAGGTAGGAACTAAGAAAACTTTGTTTTGTTTGTTTTGTTTTTTTGAGACAGGGTCTCACTCCATTGCCCAGGCTGGAGTGCAGTGGCTTGGTCTTGGTTCGCTGCAGCCTCGACCACCCGGGCTTAAGTGATCCTCCCACCTCAGCTTCCCAAGTAGCTGGGACCATAGGCATGAACCATTATACCCGGCTAATTTTTCCTTCTTTTTTTTTTTTGTATTTTTATAGAGATGGGGTTTTGCCATGTTGCTTAGGCTGGTCTCGAACTCCTAGGCTCAAGCCATCAGCCTGCCTCAGCCTCCCAAAGTTCTAGGACTATAGACATGAGCCACATGACCAGCCAAAAATAAATAAATGAATAAGGCTGGATGTGTTGGCTCACGCCTGTAATCCCAGCACTTTGGGAAGCCGAGGCGGGCAGATCACTTGAGATGAGGAGTTCAAGACCAGCCTGGCCAACATGGTGAAACCCTGTGTCTACTAAAAATACAATTAGCTGGTTGTGGTGGCACATCCCTGTAATCCTAGCTACTCAGGAGGCTGAGGCAGGAGAATCACTTGAACTTGGGAGGCAGAGTTTTCATTGAGCAGAGATTGCGCCACTGAACTCCAGCCTGGGTGACAGAATGACTCTGTCTCAAAAAAAAAAAAAAAAAAAAAAAAGAGAGAGAAATGAATAAACTAGATCCCTTGAAGACAGAACCAGCTTCTCCCTGGATAACTCTATACATGATGGGCAAGAACTTAATGTCTCAGTATCTGTTTCCTGTGCATTTTTTTTTTTTCTTCGAGACAGAGTCTTACTCTTGCTACCTAGACTGCAGTGCAGTGGTGCTATCTTGGCTCTCTGCAACCTCTGCCTCCCGGGTTCAAGCAATTCTACCTCAGCCTCCCAAGTAGCTGGGATTACAGGCGTGTGCCCAGCAATTTTTTTTTTTTTTTAGTAGATCCGGGGTTTCACCATGTTGGCCAGGCTGGTCTTGAACTCCTGACCTCGTGATCTGCCTGCCTTGGCTTCCCAAAGTGCTGGGATTATAGGCGTGAGCCACTGCACCCGGTGTCCTGTGGAAGTTTTAAGAAAATAGCTGCCCGGTAACTTAGAGTAGTTCTAGTCACTAGTTTACCTCTATGAAAAAAGTGTATTTTATGGTAATGAACTCTTCAAATGGACATTATTCTACCAGATCAAGGGTTATGAACATTTTTCTGGGCCATAGACACCTTTTGCAGTCAATAAGCCTACAGACCCCTTCTCAAAGTAACTTTTTAATGCATGAAATATAATGCATAGACTTATGAGAGAAATTATTTAAAATAGTGAAATACAGTTATCAAAACATTAAAAAAACAAATTTGTGTTATAGTAGTATACATGTTTTTGTTAACGCATTGAAGAAAAAGATGATATTTAAAGTGTCAGCAAGTTAGTTTTATTTTTTAATGCATCAGCTACCATAGCTTAGCTAAAGTAAGATTATTAAACTGTGGAGTGGTCCTTGACTCATCTCCACATACTGACTAATGCGAAATTGTAGACAGGGAAAGAAATGTGGATGCTGAGGTCATCAAGGTATTACACATGACTTCACTGTCAGGTGGCTGATCAAAACAAGTTTCAAAACTGCCCAATAGTTGGCCGACTTGTGTTACAATAACATTTGTGGGCAGAAAGACTAGTATCATGTGAATCCTGATGTCAGTATAATAATGACTGCAATTCCAAACAGTGATGGAATTGTCATTAGTCTTTCTCTATGTATACATACATACATATATATAGAGAGAGAAGTTTACAACAATAATGTAATATAAAAATATCTGAGATTTCCATTAATGATGGAGTTGTAGATTCTTCTAATATCATGGTGATACATACTTTCATACTGGAAGGAAGTAGTACATCTCAGTTAATGGCTAGTGACATAAAGATAGAAGCTTCCCTTTCCCCAGAGGATGAGAACCTCTGTACTAAGCCAAAAGTTTCTTAGGACTAGGAGGCCCTGATAAATCTTTACACTCTTAGCAACATCATATTGTATGTCTTGTTCATCCAAGCAAAATTTTTTTTTACTTACTAAATGATGTTCCCATTGGCGCTTTCTTCTACTTTTCCTAACCCATTTGGATGAGTTTGACAACAACAAAAGCCAAGGAACTGACAAAGACAGCAAGTGGCCACAGCTAACAGCCAAGCCAGTTCACAAAAGTCCCAGGGAGAAAGATTCCCACTGTTTTCCACTCCCAGGACTTCCTACTGGACATTAGTGCTACATGATAGAACAGTTGAGATGGATTCAGCAATGAATAGTTTATTGACACTGATGTCAAACAGAGAGGCAAGATGTCTAGGGTATGTGACCTATGGACCAGCATTGGTCTTTTGGCAATGCAAGAGTCCCAGGCTCCACTCCAGACTTACTGAATCAGAATATGCATTTCAACCAAACGTGCAGGTGAAGTGTGTGTGCATCAAAACGTGAGAAGCTGTAGCACTCAGGACGACAGTATTCCGTGTAGATCACCTAAGCATCTTACCTCATGATCTCATCCTTCACCCCATACACTCTCCTCCCAAGACCTTACTCTTACATGAGACTTGTTTTGCTTGTATATTACCTTATATTATAAAATCATTAAGGTTAGGAGGGGCTCAATCACTAGAGCAACTGGGAGAGGCGCCAGTGCTTTGAATGTAGCTGGAACCTCTCTCCAACTGTAAACTTGGCCTGCCTTACTTTGGTTGGTCCAAAGAATATACACATTCTACAGTCTCTTTATCTTTATCTAGTTTGTTTGTCTCAGTGTCTTACTGAGAAATATGTTCTTCAGAATTCACTGACAACACATATTTAATCTAGTATACGGCTCTCCTTCAAAACAATAAATTTCCCTTTATCAGCACTAACCCCAAACTCCCTCACTGATTTGTACCTCTTTCTTTTTTTTCATTTTTCTTTCTTTTTTTTTTTTTTTTTTTTAAGATGGAGTTTTGCTCTTGTTGCTCAGGCTGGAGGTACAATCTCGGCTCACCACAACCTCCGCCTCCCGGGTTCAAGTGATTCTCCTACCTCAGCCTCTGGAGTGGCTGGGATTACAGGCATGCGCCACCACGCCTGGCTAACTTTTTTGTGTTTTTAGTAGAGACGGGGTTTCTCCATGTTGGTCAAGCTGGTCTTGAACTCCCGACCTCATGTGATCCACCCGCCTCGTCCTCCCAAAGTCCTGGGATTACAAGCGTGAGCCACCACACCCGGCCTGATTGCTATCCTCTTTAAATGTATCTCCCTATAAAAAGAAATTCATCTCTTTTTCTCTTTTCTTATGCCCCAGAAACCTAAAACTCATGAAAATATCCTGACTCTAGCATTCTGCTTATTCATTTTAAATAATTACACATTATTTTGAAAGGACCAAAGTGAAACAATTTTTTAAATATGAGGCCCACATCCTTCCCTACTGACTCTCCCCTTCTGGCAGGTCTCTTGGACTTAGCTGTTAGGACCATCAGGACCCAGTTCATAAATGGCTATACTACAAAATTTTGTTTTAACATCTTTTATTTGAAATTACAATGTACATTTTAACAGAAATTGTAGATATAGTGGTTGGCTTTCCAAAATAACAAGCAAAAGATTATTAAATCTTTAATATGATTGTGGAATTGTTCGTCTACAATGAAAGGGATAATAGAACAATGTTTTTGCAATACAGTAATTAAACATGAGGAAAAACTAATGACACTGAATATGAAGTGATAATATATGCATTTTAGATTTGGTTGAACTAAAGAAGCATGACTATCATCTATGAAAACCATAATAAGGCTACCTTTTATTATTATGAATAATTATATCTAAAAATAGTTGCTGTTCTATTCCTCAATATAAATGGTATCCAGGCCCTACCAGATGTAACTTGGGTCTCCTGGTTCCTTGAGAATAACATATTTTTCATTCCAATTTTTAATCAACTCTACCCACATGTTCAGGCAATCATTGGTATAAAACTTGAGACCTTTGGAGAAGGAGCCCTTTGAGATTCCTCTTAGGACCACACTGCCATCATCCTCTGCCTCCTTTGTGCTAATCTCTTCTGACTCCATGACTCCTAAATATTCTTCTGGGGAAAACCAACGTTTTGAACTGAGTGATGGTATGAGTTTCAGATCCCAGCTGAAATCCTGACTTGGGTAGAGAAAGGTATGGGATGTGTTATCCTCAGTCTCATGGAATCTCAACTGTCTCATGGAATCTCAACTCTGGGTGTTAGAGAAAGCTATTCTTCCATAGCAAAGTTCCTGAAAATAAGAAGACTCAAGAAAACTAATTGAGTCCAAAATGTTGATTTCAGCAGGAACAAAGCAAGTACAACCTGATCCCAAAGGGGAATCAATTTTAACAAATGTGTGGAAGCAGTCTCAGAACAGAACACATCTGAGTTACTTATAATTAATTGGCTTTAAAAGTCATGATGGTTAAAATCTATCCAGTGGCCCTTAAAAAACTGGCTCAGTAACTTTGAAAATAATCTCTGTATTGACATAGTTCAGGTAACTGACCCTCAAAATGGAAGTGTTAAGTTGGTTCTGTCACAGAGATTAATTATTCTTTGGGAAACAAGTGAAAATTAACAAATTGATTTCATGTGGTATCCAAATGTGTTCACAGCCCTCGCAATAATCACTGAAAGTTATTTAGCACAGAAGGAGGACCTACAAGCTAGCTCTTAAGAAGAAAGCAAGAGCCATGATGGTGCATTCCTCCGCATCACTGTAATCTTTATTAGGACTCTAAGAAAACACAGGGCTGAGCAGTAACTCATTGCCTCAGTTGATTTATAAGACATAGAAGAAAAGTTGTTTGGGATAAGAGGTCACTTTTGAAATTTTGGATAAAGAAGACTTTCTTACTACCTGTTAAAAATTACTAATTTTTCGTCTTCCTTTTAGTCATACCTAAAGACTCCTACATGGCTTTGATGACATAAAGGGTTTGTGGAGTGAAGACAGAAATGGTGAATGAATAAACAATTTGGGCTTGAATGTAATGACCAAAAGAAGTCCAGGAGAGGTTTCAGGTAGGGAAAAAATGGAAAGTGAAAGTTTTCATTTCCCAAATAGTGACAAATCTCAATGAAACAAATGAAAGAGGCATTCTGAATTGAGACAGTTACAGACAATCTACCATTTTCTTTTTAATCAGTATTAAAACACAAACTAGGTTTTGTTTAGCATCTTATTAAACCTATAGAGAACTATTCCTCATACTATTTTAGATATGTAAAAAATTGAATAACGTTTTATCTTCTGAAGAGAATTTATAGTGTCTTTATTCTATGTAATTCTGTAATACTGAAATACATTTCTACTTTGAAATATCCGTTAATAAAGTCTGATTTTGGTATATTTCTCAAGATACTTGATTAAAATATCATCTTAACAAATATTTGAATAACATTTTTCTTTTTAAAAAAACCTACTGTATATTTCCTCGTTGGTGTTATCAAAAAACAGAGTATATAAATCTGTAAATCTTGCTACATTTGCTGGAAAAATTGGCATCTTTTGGATTAAGGTGAAACTTCATATTTTGAGAGTGTTTTAAATTATAGCATACCTTGATCATGATTTGAAATCTGTGTATCTCAGATTTTATGTTTCTTTGAATTATAGAAAGGTTTAATGAGTTTTGTGTTGCTTTTAGAGTCTAGAAAATGCTCAAGTAGATAATAGGATATGGATACCCTAACAATAAATCCATTAGCTTTTGGTATTGGGTGTTAGGTTTCAGTCACAAGCTTTTCAATTTAAAAAAATCTTTTAGTCCCAGGGAACCAACATGCAGCTACATCCACAATTCCTCAGCACTGGAACAGCATGCTTGTGACCTTTCCTTTTCACAGCAACAGTGATGTGTTTGGTTTGTAACAGTTTCTGAACCATTGAAGTAGTTTTCAACTTCCTCCCTTGGAAAAGCTGGCACCTTGCCTGAGATCCTTGGTGTGATCTAGCATTGCTTTTGTTTTAATCACATTCCAGTGGGAAATAGCCACTTGGCCAAATTTACATCAGCACTTCCTATGGTAGCTATTGGAAACGGCACGGGCAAAAATGTTGCTATCTACTGCATTCATTGAACTACGGTAGCTTGTAACAAATAAATAGATGTATTTTGGCTCCTCTTTTCCACACTTTTCCTCTATGTTTAAAAATATTTTGAACAAATGATGAAGTGTTGACACTTGATCATTCTTAGGAGCCCACTAAATAACAAACTGTATTGCCAAGCGTGATGGCTCATACCTGTAATCCTAGCACTTTGGGAGGCCAAGGTATGTGGATCACTTGAGGCCAAGAGTTCGAGACCAGCCTGGACAATATGGTGAAAACCCATCTCTACTACAAATAAAAAATAAAAAAAATTAGTCAGGCATAGTGGCATGCACCTGTGATCCCAGCTACTCTAGAGGCTGAGGCACGAGAATTGCTTGAACCCGGGAGGTGGAGATTGCAGTGAACTGAGATTGCACCAGGACACTCCAGCCTGGGTAACAGAGCAAGACTCCACCTCAAAAAAAAAAAAAAAAAAAAAAAAAAGATTGCATCATGCTGTGTTCATTTCCCAGGGAAGGCTGCCAGAGTGAAGTACCATAAACCGGGTGGCTTAAAACAATACAAATTTATTGTTTCATAATTCTGTAACCTCAAAGGCATGAGTCAAGGTGTTGTCATTGCCATGTTTCCTCTGAAACCTGAAAAAGAGAATCCTTCCTTGCCTCTTCTTAGCCTCTGATGATTTGCCAGCACTCTATGGCATTCCTTGGTTTGTAGAACCATCATTCTAACCTTCTCTCCTCACATGGCGTTTTTCTCTCTGTATCTTCATAACATTTTTCCTTTGTGTGTGTCTGTCTCTGTGTTTGAATTTCCCCTTTTTATGATGATACCAGTGCTATTGGATTAGGGCCCACCCTAATGACCTCGTTTTAACTTGATTACCTCTATAGAGACTATTTCCAAATAAGGTCACATTCTCACATACTGAGGTACTGCGTGTGGGACTTCAACTTATCTTTTTGGAGATACAATTTCACCCATAACACATGCCAGCTACACATCTTTCTAAGTAACCACAAAACGCAAGTATTATGCTCAGATTTAAGGACTATGCCCTTTGGTTTATAGATTTAAATGTTTTCTACTATGGAAGCAGGCTGAAGGGCTTGAATAGGAAGAGGATGGATGGTAGCACGGCTTCCCTGGTAGATGCTGAATGTCCTCTGGGTGATACCATTGGTAATGGTCCATCTGTTCTCTTCCAGTGCCCTGATCACCCTCCTGTGGCCAGTAATCCTCAAATCTCATTTTTACCTATTGAGGATTTAAGCTGAGCTTTCTTTAAATGATTGTTGGTTTGAGGCTAGGTGAGAATATTTGAGTTGGAGACATAGTTTGAGAATAAGTATGTACAGATCCACATATATGCCAATTCTAATGGAGACAGCACCTAGGCCTGCCTGGCAAGAGGTCTGTGAAGGGACTTTGACCTTCAGAACACACACTCCCCATTCCTTTTTATTTGCTGCACTAACTACCTGTGTGGTAAATGTTTGCTGCACTCTGGATTGCGTTATAACACTCTACACCTCTTTAATGCCTGGGAATTAAGGTGGAGGTATCATATTACCTTGCATAAAATATCACTGTACACTATTTTGGCATGTAGGAATAGGACAACAGGAATCAAAAATACTAAAGAGAACTGGGTCTCCATCCTTCCCTTTGGAAGGAATCTAAATCAATATTAAGTATTTTCTTTCTGCACTGAAGAATTAGAGAACTTACTGTCTGTGACAGCCTTTTGGAAATTATGCGAATCACTGACTTGTGGGTGTCATATTATATGCCTATGTCTTATTTACAAATTATGGTGTATGGACATTTGGGAGACAGGAATCAAGCTTATTATTACATTTTATCCACTCTAAGATGAACTTATCCAAGACCTCCATACTTTAGCATCTCTGAAAGCAGGATGCGTCTTATAATCTATGGATTATTACCATCATCATGGTGACAGAGCTGTCATTGCCTGCACATGGGTGAACTTGGTTGTAGCTCTCAACAATATCATCACATCTGTTGATGCACTGTTGATAATCCACATGTTGAATTTAATTGCCACTTAAAATGAATATAGAAAGAATACATTATAATCCAGTAATGAAATGAAAGTGATTTGTACATAGCAAGATGCAGAAATAGAAAAGTGGGGGCATACATGTAACAGTAGTGAAGCAGATATTGGTGATTGGAGGGATGACTGCAATTCCACATTTTCTTGCAAAGCAATTATGAAGTGCTTTACATAACCTAAGAAAGAGAGCCATAAATGGTTGAAGCTTTGTTACATTTTGTACTAAAATGTGGGCAAAAAGACTACTTATCATATGCAAGGCAAGGTGATGAAAAAAAGGAAGAAATCGCTAATTACCTCTTAATAGATGAAAAAAATGTAATGCAATGAAAATTGATATGACCAACTCATGCATGCATACATACTATCAGTATGGCATTGTGTCATCAGTTAGTTGGAAGTGTTTCTCCCTTCTCAGTTGAAATAAAATTATGGTTTGCCTTAGAACTGATGGCATCATCAATGAAATGTATTTTTTTGCCATCTCCATGAGTCCTAGATGCTGGAACTTCCTGGGAAAACACTAAATATTTATTGATTGACTGTATGGGTTTGGTCATTTAAATAAAACAGTGTGCCATTATTGTGGCTGGCAGGACTGGAGGCTGCCTCCATGAGTAAGAGAATAAGTTAGTATTTTCCTAGTCTGCTTTGTTGCAGGGGTCTTGAAAGTAACTTTTAAGTAAGGGAATGGAATAGAAGGGGTGGCTGATGTAAGAGAAGGCTAAAGCATGGGAACGGGTTTGGCAAATAATTAGTTGCCACTCTCTCAGCATGTTCTCGGAGCTGTTGTCACCCACAGGACACTTAATGACAGTGTGGGGAAGCCTCATCATGATTATTTTTCCTTCTATCTAGATCCCACTTAAAAGCTCTGCTTTTAGCTTAATGATGTACATAAATATATGCACTGGTTCTACTCAATACATAATTCTATGCTATTTACAAGATGACTTTTTCTTAATATATCTGTTGGATCATGGTTAGTATTAACATTTCTAAGAACACCTTTTTGATCACCCCTGTTTTTAGTTTGTTTTATACCTCTCCGTCCTCTTGCTTTGTATTGAGGGAGGATTTCTTCTGCACCCTCCAGGTGTACATCCCAAAGTTTTGTACTGTCATTGCCATCACTCAGCTTGCATGATGTTGATGTCACTGATATCCATAAAGCACTATTATTAAATATATCTCTGTGGCTATCAATAACCCCAATTCCATAAGTGGCTGTAAGAGTATTTCCACGCCGGGCGCGGTGGCTCAAGCCTGTAATCCCAGCACTTTGGGAGGCTGAGACGGGCGGATCACGAGGTCAGGAGATCGAGACCATCCTGGCTAACTCGGTGAAACCCCGTCTCTACTAAAAAATACAAAAAACTAGCCGGGCGAGGTGGCGGGTGCCTGTAGTCCTAGCTACTCGGGAGGCTGAAGCAGGAGAATGGCCTAAACCCGGGAGGCGGAGCTTGCAGTGAGCCGAGATCGTGCCACTGCACTCCAGGCTGGGTGACAGAGCGAGACTCCGTCTCAAAAAAAAAAGAGTATTTCCACTTTGTTTGTTTTGGATAAAATACCTATTAATTTCATGTGTCTTCTTGTCCTTACATTTGCAGGACTCATCAAAAAGTTACACATGCTCTATTCTGTATATTCTCTCTCCTCTAATGGAAATAGTAACTATTTATATTTGTGTAAAGGGGAATATAATTATTTATTTCATATTGAATATGTATACCAGATGCCTACACCAAGCATTTCAGCATCCTTACATACTTCTTTTTATTTAATCTTAAAATAACTATATGAATTACATATAGGTATCATGAGGTATATTACATATAGGTACCTGCCAGCCACAATAATGGCACACTGTTTTATTTAAATGACCAAACCCATACAGTCAATCAATAAATATTTCGTGTTTTCCCAGGAAGTTCCAGCATCTAGGACTCATGGAGATGGCAAAATTACATTTCATTGATGATATTGATATCATGATACCTATATGAATTACATATAAGTATCATGATATCTATATGTATACCAGCTCATGATACCTGGGACTACAGGCACCTGCCACCTTGCCCGGCTAGTTTTTTGTATTTTTTAGTAGAGACGGGGTTTCACTTCGTTAGCCAGGATGGTCTTAATCTCCTGACCTCGTGATCCTCCCGTCTCAGCCTCCCAAAGTGCTGGGATTACAGGCTTGAGCCACCGCGCCCGGCGTGGAAATACTCTTACAGCCACTTGTGGAATTGGGGTTATTGATAGCCACAGGTATTATAAATTATATTTTCAATAAGAAAACAGGCAAAAAAAAAATGCTTCCATTGTTATAATGCGGCAGTTTATGACACTCTAGCTCCCAAATCTTTTTCTTTCTCTAAACTTTTGCTAAACTTTTACAATTAAAATTATGCAGTAAATATCTGAGATAACTGGGGAGTCCTAAAGTTTTAGATTTAAGATGAGCCTCTATAACAACAATTACAGTAAAAATGGACAGTCACTGAGTGCTTCTTTTGTATCAGGTAAGCTTCTAAGCTCTTTATGAATATTTTGTGACTAGGGCGACTCAAAGATAAAAACCATAATCTTCTTTATTTTATAAACAAGGAAACTGAGGCAAAGAGACTTAAGCAATTGGCCTCAGTTTATAGAACCTGCAATTGGAGTGAGGATGCAAACCAAGGCAGTCAACCTCAGAGCCTTCGTGCATCATCACTCCAGAATTCTGGTTCTTCACTTCCCCACTTAAGAAACGAAAGCCCAGAGAAGCCTTTGAGAAAGAGCTGCCAAGGATCCTATGGAGTGTCAGTCTTAATTTTCATGCTTTAGGAAGCTGTTAGATCTTGGAACACCTCAGGACTTCTGATCAGTAACTACAGAGGAATAATAAGGCAGCTATGAGTGTAATCGTTCATTCTTAACTTTTTTGTTCTGCTCCCTGATGACACGAATGAACTGACTTCATTAACTGTCTCCAGAGCACCAGGGTGGCCTCACCTCCTGTTTCTCCAGCCTCATTTGCTGGGGTTTTTCACCTCAGCCTCCACCCTAGACATGCAGAACTGCTGCAGCCCCTCCCCTCCCCAACATACATTGTCCCACATGCATCCCCACAGCCCCCACATACACATGCACACACACACACACACAGACACACACACGGTGACCTCCTTAAAGTCTAGGCTCATGTTGTCCTCATTGTCCATAATGCCCCTCATCAAGTCCCAGTCTCCCACTCCAGTTGTATTCCTCCCACTCATCCTGTCAGAATGAACTAATGGGTTGCCTCCCCAGGAAGCTTTCCCTCACCCTCGGCCCACCTCCTCTCGCTGGGATGGATAAACCTTTTCTGTCCTCCCACAGTGCCCTGCACATTCCTCCATCACTGGACTTATCAGACAGCCTTTTATAAAGCATCTCTTGGGCAGCTTCTTGAGAACGGAGAGTAGATAACTAATCATCCCTAGTACTTAGAGCACATGGCACACAGCTGCCCCTTAAGAAGCGTTGAATAAATAATGAGTGAATAACTGAGTAAATGAAAATGGAATGAAGCCTGAAAATGACCCCAAGTCACTAGCCCACTTCGGCCATACAAGATTTTTAAAGTGGGTTATAAATGCGCAGTCATCTATTTTGAGGAAATTTTCCTTGCCTTGCTCAGCCAAGGAGCTTTGGGATAAAGCTTTAAATGAAGAAAGACAAAGAGCTTGGAGTAGGTGTTGGGAGCAGTGGCTGCCCACTCAGAGGTTGCAAATGTTTCCCTTCCTGTTGGCAGCAAATTGACCAAGCTGAGAAGGGCACCTAGCCCAAAATGATGGATTTTATGCACCTGTGGGCACCCGGAGGGTTACCTGCCAGTTTCATGTGTCTTATGGAGCAAATGCATTTCCAAGTGTACTCCAAGTGATCAAGCAAAAAGAAAAATATATGTACTGATGTTTAAAGCTGTGAAGTAGACTGTTCTGAACTGTGGGAAGAAAGCACATGTAACCCTCAATCCAGCCTCCTCTCCACTGCTTGGCAAAATGTTAAAGACTTTTGTTTGACTAAATCAGACTCTGGCCTGTGCTGCCAATTTTCACAGCCTATTCACAGTGCACTGTGGAATAATTCTAACAAAAAAGACATTGTCTATTAAAAAGTAAAGTTACCAAAAATGTTATTACCTGTTGACAATACATTATATTTTTTTAAAAACCTAGTTGAATGTTATTTTCACTGCAGGAAGGAGATGCCCCTCTACTGGTCAGTGAAGGAGGAAATGGCTGTGAATGTGAAATCAGAAATCTGGATCAGAACCTGAGCTCAGTCTTTTACTGGCCATGGGATCCTGAACCAGTTACTCAACTGAACTGAATGTCAATTTCCTAATCAACAAGACAGTAAAATCATGCCTAATTTGCAGGGTTATTATAAAGAGTAAAATCAGCTTGTGTCTGAGGCCGGGCAGATGTTCAGTAATGTTAGTATCTTTATTATTTCATGGAAATGAATAATTTTCCTGCTTTGTTTGAAAAAAGATAGTGTTTACCAAAAAGTGTGTTTTTTCAGTCAATAATTTCAACCACAGTTTTAATTATTGACAAAATGAAATATTTGGTTACAACACATTCCTTAAAAAGTATTTTAAAAATCTTCAGTATTTAGTAAATCCCAGCAGAAGAGGTTAAATGTGGTTGGTGGGAAATCCTTGAAGTGGGTAGAGCAACACCAGGAAAATCCAGGATGGAGTTGGGAGCAGCATGACCTCTCAGCTGTGGCCTGATTTCTGCTGTTATTTCTTGAAAAATAAGGTTAAGAAGGGAGCTTAATGTAGCTAACCGGAGTGGAACTCTCTTGAATCAATAGACTCCCAGATTGAAAAAAGATCAGTACAACACTCCAAATGCAAACTCTGTTCCCATTTTAGTTCTGAAGAATCAGACTTTCTAGGGGTAAGGCTAGGAAACGTGTGCGTGTGTGTGTTTTTAACTCCCAAGTTATTCTTATGATCAGCCACTTTGAGGAACTATTAGAGGTAATGCTTAGAGATTTACAGGTAGTTGTTTTTAGAGGTCAATAACCATAATTCCGAAGCATGAAGTGCAGCTAAAGATAATATTTGTCCAATATGTAAAATTCTAAATATAGCTAAATTGCCAAGAATAGTCATCTGCTGTGTAAGATATCAATCTTGTCTTTCATTCATTAGCATGTGATCCTCCTTTGAATCTTAATAGACTCTTTTTAATAATAGAATTTCTTTTATTTCTTTCATGTCAATGTATTGTCTTCTTCATTAAAAGAAAATATCTGTGAATTGAATTCCTCATGAAATGGCTTCCTATGTGCCAAGCACGGTTTTAATTTCTCTAATTTTAACATTTAATCTGTATAGCAATATTATGAAGCAGACTATTACTATCTCTAAGGAAACAGATACCAAGAGGTTAATGATTTTTCCACGGTCAACATAGCAAGTCAGTATCAGCAACAAGATTTGAATCCAGGTAGATTAGTTGTTAAATCTATTCACTATTATCACTAGAGGGAAAAATATTCATTCGAAAATGTTTTTGTTTATGTGCCAGGCAATGTGGTAGGCACTGGGAATATGACTATGAGTGAAAATATTTATGCCTTGAAGTTGCTTGTAATCTCATAGGAGAGACAGGCAATTTAGCAGGCAGGCACAGTGACATTTTAAAAGTTCAAGGATAGTGCAGGTGCTTGGATCCACAGGTGCACATAGGAAAGCATATAGCCAGATTGAAGGATTGATTGCATGAAGATTAAGCATAGGTATCAGGGTCGGGCTACCTGCATTTAAATCCCATACAAACAGCTAAACACATACGACTTTAGCACAACATGCCTCCATTCTCTACTCCAAAATGGGGTTAACGTTGATATTCAAGTCATAAAGTTGTTATGATAGTTAAATGTGATAGATGCATAAATTATGAGGCACACAGTGATTATTCAATATGCATGGACATACAATAGCTGTTGAATGTCATCTAAATGACATTTGAAGATCAGCTAAGAATGAGCCATAGGAACAGAAGGAATCATCCAGGTCTGTTCAATCCGATGAAGTCTTAGGTTATTAACACTCTTTTGAAATGCCAAGAGCTTCCTTCTCTAGAAACACGCATAGAAGCCAAGTTCAGAAAAAATTAAATTATTAGACTGCCAGTGGAGCTATCATAGCCTCATTTTCTAACTGATCATTAGCCAGTTGACAAAGGGAAATAACGAAAAATAACTTTCTGCATATAGATTTTTTCTTTTATTTGTTTTACTAGTCTTGCTTTTTTCCCAAGAACATTTTTATGTGAAGCCTTTGCTATTGGTTGATTTAGAGAAGCAGAAAACAATGCCTTTTGTAATCCTAAAAGTCTCAAGAACATCCTTGAGGGTGCGTGAGCAATCTCCCTTTCCCTCCCACTTGTCTTTTTCCCAAGGTCTATTTATTCCATATTTATATTTAGCTAAAAGGTGAATCTCAAGCTGACTGACAAAAGTTATCTACAGTTTTAAGATGCTCTAGAAAAAACCCTGGTCTGCATTTTTCTTGTTTAGTCATTTGTTTGGAATTTTTTTTTTTTTTTTTTTGAGATGGAGTCTTGCTCTGTCAGGCTGGAGTGCAGTGACACGATCTCAGCTCACTGCAACCTCTGCCTCCTGGGTTCAAGCAATTCTCCTGCCTCAGCCTCCTTAGCAGCTGGGATTGCAGGCATGCACCACCATGCCAGGCTAATTTTTTTTTTTTTTTTTTTTTTTTAGTAGAGACAGGGTTTCACCATGTTGGCCAGGCTGGTCTTGAACTCCTGACCTTGTGAACCGCTTGCCTCGGCCTCCTAAAGTGCTGGGATTACAGGTGTGAGCCACCATGCCCAGACTTGTTTGGGATTTTAAAAAGCCAGTTTCTACTATGGTAGTACTGTGTGGATGAGAGAGCAAACACCATTGTTCTACTTGCCTGGGCTGTCCTGTGTGAAAAGAGAAATAAAACCTGAACATTTTAATGACAGTATTGTGACATTACAGATGCTTATTGATGTCTAATAATGCAGCCTTCTTCATGCATTAAATAAAAGTAGGTATAGCACTTATCCAGTGGATTTACATTGATAAAAGAAAACCTGAGAAGAAAAGAATGAATGACATTCACAGATGAAATGTAACTGTCAAGCAACTGAAGTTCTCTAAGTATAAACTTTGTCATCTCTAATCCCAGGCAAGGTGGGCTCCAGGCAAAATGAAGTTAAGAGATTTTATGTCTTTAGTGTCCTTCTCTTTCGGTCTTCTTATTTTTTAAAATATCTCAATTAAAATTGGTCTTCTTTGTTTCTGTCAAGCCATGTTTAAATTACCATCTGATAACTATGGTAAATTTTATTGGTGGTGATGGGTTGGGGGTGGTTATCTACTGAGAATACTTGCATTTAGTAGAGAATCAAACCTCCTCAAGACCCTTAACAATTATGCTGTAAAAATCACAGCTTCATAGATGGCAGGGTTGGTATTCTTGAGCAAGGGGACCCTAGCCAACTTCCTACTCAAACTTCTCCTCAGTCTTCCTTAGCTGGTTTCTAAGACTGCTTGTGGCATTACTTTTATTCAGGAAACATGGAACTCTCTGAGAAAAAGGGCTCATGAGATTATTCCAAAGATAAACATATTGAGAAGAAAGAATAGACTTATTTGATACATAAAGGATAACTGTGTTCAATGTAAGTTTATTGTACAAATAATATCCACAGAACACACAAAAATCCCTGTCCTCAAGTAGCTCACATTCTAGTAATATAATGAATGGTTGGGCAGGATAATTCCTTGTGGAAAAGCACAAAGAATCTGTTGAATTTTTATTTAAATTTTATCTTTTCTAGAGGAATAGACATATACACATATAAACATGTACAAGTTTTCATTGCAGCATAATTTCTGTGGTAAAAAATTGGAAACAATCTAAATGTTCACCCAAGAGGGAATAGTAATGTAGTGGGTATCTTATGAAAATGAAATTAATAGCATTCTTTATTTTTCTGTAAATCAGCATAGAGATTATATGTTGAGCCCCAATGTGGACTGCTGGTAGAAAACTTAATCTGGTCACTTCCAGATATCAATTAAGGACTTTCTCTTACCTTAGCCGTCATGTACATTCACAGGTGCTAAAGGGCCATAACATTTGGGGTGGGAATGGTCTCCACTTGGTGTCTGCCCACGCAGACAGGGGTATTATACCGTTCACAGGGAAATGGACACTGAATATATAGGCTTCTCAGAGCCAGAACCACCCAGCCAAGCCCTTCTTGAATTCTTGATTAACAGAAACTGTGAGATGTAATAAAATAATTAGTTTTGTCTTGAACCATTAAAATTTTATGGTAATTTGTTATGCCACAATAGATCATTGGAACAGCCCTCTTTCCATCAATTTTGTAGCACCTGGTCAAAGTCTTCTCTTCCCCAAGACCGACATGGATGTCTGACTGTTGCTCTCTCTCCATTCCCAGGGCTGGTATTATCTACTATGCCGCTGGAGGAAGGGATGGAGGTGGGGTAGTTATTCTGAATCTTCAGCTATTCTCTTTTCAAGCTATTGTTTGTGGCTTTCTTCCCTTTTACTCAGCTCGGCCCAAATTTTACTTTTGAGTCTCAAAGCTCAAAACAAAACCAAAAACACTCTATTTGTAATCAAAAAATTTTAAAAAGGTTTTCAAGCCTATGGTTTTTGTCATGATTTTCAAAAGTTTGCTTAGAAATGTAAGAACTGGACTTGCTGTTTGGTTCATTTCAGTGTGCTAGCTCTCCTCCAAGGTGATGAATGCCACTAACTGTATGGTGTCAAGAGCCAGGAAAAAATGTGTGCATGAGGATGAAAACTTAATATCTTAATACTTATTAAAAAACAAAACTACTGTTTTCAATTATGAAGACAACACTAGTTTGTGAAACAGTCAAGGGCTTTACTTTATCTGTATAGTTTAAATTCTTTTAAATTCTTTATTTTTTTAAGTGTGTGAATATTAATTTTGTAATTAAAACTTTAAAATTATAACAAATTCAACAATTCTATTTTTTGAGATGGAGTCTTTCTCTGTTGCCCATGTTGGAGTGCAGTGGCTCAATCTTGGCTCACTGCAACCTCCACCTCCTGGGTTCAAACGATTATCCTGCCTCATCCTCCCTGAGTAGCTAGGACTACAGGTATATGCCACATGCCAAGCTAATTTTTGTATTTTCAGTAGAGACGGGGTTTCACCATATTGACTAGGCTGGTCTTGAACTCCTGACCTCAAGTGATTTGCCCTCCTCAGCCTCCCAGAGTGTTGGGATTACAGGTGTGAGCCACCACACCCAGCTAATAAAATGTTTTACAAGAACTAAACAATTATTCTGGCATCAGCATTAATAAATGTACCCGCATACTCACAAACATTCAGATAAAATTTATGGAGAAATATGATGTAAATTAAAATTCAAATCAATTCTTGAAAAAACTTTAAATTCTTCTACTTGTAAGTTTTTCAAATAATAATATAAAAAAGTTACTCATATGTCTCAAACGTCATGTCCCTTACATATTGTTAAAGTTTGTAAATATAATTTATGTAGCATAGCAAGAATAGTCATTTTTCTCATGAAATGTGATGTAGACACTAACCCTGGATCTTTCAGAATTATTGTAACCACTCATAAAATGGACCACAGCATTTATTCATTAACTAATTCAATATATATTTAGTACGTAGCTACTATGTGCCAGGAAGATAAGTTAGGCATGTTTTAGAATAGAGATAATCCTAGTCTTCTGGAATTTACAGTCTAGTGGAAGAGACAGTAATTACTTAAAATTACAGAAATAAACATACACTTACAAATTTAATAAGTTCTCTAGAGAAGCGGTTTTTAATCTCAAGTGGGGTAATTTTGCCCCCTCCCCCTCAGAAGACTTTTGGCAATTTCTGGCAACATTTTTGGTTGTCATAAATTAACCACTGAAGATAAAGGGCACATTTGTTTTGCCCTGTTTTCTTTGCTTGCCAACATACACAGAAGTAAAGACTTCAAGTAGGGAGCACTCTGTATTCCTTTCTCTAATGAGGAGGTCAGAATTAGGGGATATTTGGGGAGCACCAACTTGAGGAATGAATGACCAGGATAAGCAGTGGGGTGGTGCTACCAATGTCTCCTGGGTAGAGTCCAGGGATGCTGCAAAGCATCTTAAAATGCATAGTCCAGCCCTGCATAACAAAGAATCATCCAGCCCAAAATGTCAACAGTGCCAAAGTTGAGAAACTCTGTTGTAAAGAGAAAATATGTACTATTTAGAGAGCATATAATGGTGGGGAGATTGGGAATTAGGTAAAGCCTCTCTAATAGCTGGCATGGACATTCGCAGAGAAGAAAATCAATCACTAAAGACAAAGGGCACATTTGTTTTGTTCTGGTTTCTTTCCTTGCCAACATACACAGAATAAAAAAATCTTTGAATAGGGAAGACTCTGAGTCCTTTCTCTAATGAGGAAGTCAGAAAATGATGAACTATTTGGGGAACAACAACTTGAAGAATGTAAGTAGAGGCTGGAACTAGATACCATCTCAGTAACGCATCAGCATTGTAGAGGGAGTAATGATCAGAAACTAGACTTTGTTCCTTGTTTGTTATTTTCAGTTATGCTCATTTTTTTTTCATGATGCAAAGCAACAAACAAACAATCCCGCCAAAAACAAAAACCAAAAACTCTGACAAACTCGAAGGGCCTATGTGACTGTCTTTGAAACTGACATGGCAGAGGAGAAAGGCGGAGTTCCACTCTGCAGTCAACCATAGGGAAGAGAAGGACAAGGGGCTGCAGCTCTAGAAATGCTGTGACAGCTGACCAATGTCAGGAATTTGTGGAAAAGGAGCGCCTCGGAAGTGACTCATGGTTAACAACATAAAGATCCACGTAGGGTTTGCCAGTCATAAGCAGTGAGCCTGACAGAATTATCGGCTCTGCCTATCAGCCTATTTTTCTGGCTGGTTTGGTGTGATTACAGTGGTTAATGATTAATACGCTCACCAGTCCCTTAGGTAAAAAGTTTCTGGTTCTTTTCCAGAATTTTCCATTAACACAGGAGGAGAAATACAGTGGAATATATTCAGAAGAACCTTCCTAACAGGAGCATATGGATAAATCTATCCAGAAACTGCAAGGTCATCACCAACCCAGAAAGGCATGACATGAAATGACAAATGGTACAATGCTATGTTTGTCCCTATTTAGTCAAAATTAATGCCAGTGGGATATTGCAGTTCTTCCCTCATTCCTGCCTGGAAGACTCTGCTGCAACCTATCTGACAAAAAGGACACTATAGTTTTCCCCACTGTAGCTCCCACTTCTGTATATATATTGTTCATCACCTCTCAGGCCCTTTCTGCATGGGCTCCAAACCAAAGATACTAACATCTCTCACAAATGGGAAATAAGTTAACTCAGTATACAATCAAACGGTTGAGACTTTTCATAGCAAGGACATTTTTCTACATGAGCTCACGTTGTGAGTTTTTCATAAAAAGTATCTTGGGCCACATTTGAGTTAAAAGTGGTTACCAAAGTATTTTCTTTTTAATTTAACTTTCAAAAAATGTATAGTGTAGGATTGTTTCATATTACAAAAATTGTGTAAGACCTATAGAAAATCCAGAAATAACACAAGGAAGAAAATAAAATTTCTTTAATTCCAACATCAAGCAGTCATTATTGTTAATATGTTAAATTACATCCTATTCCTACCTTGTCCCTATCCCTGCCTAGGGATATATTAACATACATTTTAAAACGAAGTGAAATAGATATAAAGAGTTCATGTTCCAAAAATATGTGAAATATTTCATTTTTGAAAGTTACAGATGATCCTGATGTACTTCTTAATGCCCTAATATATAAGTCAGCAAAGAACCTTGAGAACTGAGTGAGAATAAAAAGAAGCAAAAATATCAGTCATATGTCTTGAAAAGTTCTTACCAATGGTTAAAACCATTTTCTGTGTGAAAAATTTAGGGCCTAGAGTTTTTAATATTTAATATTTCTATAAATGGACTATTATAGTGGATAATTCTGTTCATTTTCCAGAAAGAATGATTTCTTCATTAGCCCCAGCTTTGCAGCTAAATACCTAGTACTTATTTGCAATAAATGAATCATTTAATAAGACCACCTACACATAATTCAATTATACTTGTTTTCTGCAGAGAAAAATCAGTGAAAAATGTATTTGTGTTAATCCATAACCAATGATTTGTAGTTGAAATTTGTTCTGAGTCTAGAAATATTAGTAAATAGCATTTTATTTCTAAATTATTTCATGCTTGACATGGATGTTTTAGATGCCTGGTGCTCAGATTTATCCTCGAGGCCACCACCTTGGATTTTGTTGTGGACAGGTCTATGTGGCCTTCAATTCCCATCATGCTGGCAGAGAGACCATACGTGTGCAGCCTGTTTTTGCTTTCTGACCTGGCATTCTGCAGATCCCAGGAGCTGGCAGGAACTTGTTTGGTTGTTGCATATGTGCAGCTTAGAACCTTGGGGGAAGTTAATACCCCTGAGGGCTACTCTCAACCAGTGAGGCCAGAAACTGATGGAAAGTTCTCGATTTTCTGTCCCTCAGGTAGGAATTCTGGGAGGCATCCAGGACACTTCTCACAAGGCCCTTACAAAATTAAGCCCCACTGTCATAGCATTGGCATTCCTTAACACATACTTCGGTTGACTAGTTCTCCTTCCCTGGCTCGCGATCCTCCCCACTCCTGCTCTTGGGATCACTTCCCAAGTAAATTACCTGCACACAAATCCTTTATCAGACTCTGTTTTGATGAGAACCCAATTAAGACAACAAGTAAGGATTGTCTAAAAACTTATATACGAGTAACATTCTAATGAAATCTAACCATGCTATTCTTTGTATAAAATCATAAGTATGTTAAGTGGCACCCTAGAATGTATACCTTCCTGGGAAAAAATAAATTAAAACTTCTAAATACGAATCAAACTTGAATACATTATTCAAGCTTATAATATGAGTTCATCTCTAACACCACCAATTCCTGGCTGTATGACACTAATCAAGGTTTTCAATATCATGGAGACTATAATTTGATTATCTCTATATAATCAAGGGTGTATCTCTGTATAATCAATCTAAGGGTGATAATATCTACCACACAGATTATGGATTAGGGATTATGACATACCATGTAAATCGTGATGAGAAGTTTGGATTATAGCCTGAAGGCAATGGAGACTAGTAAACGGGTAGCACTGAAGAATAAATGATTAGATTCACACGATAGAAGGATGGCTGACAATAAAGTAGAGAACAGATATCAGGGAGTCAAGAATAGGAAACTTTGAGATTGTCATCAAGCAAGTGAGAGATGATGATGGTGACCTGAATCGGAGGAGTCAGGGTAGGCATGGTGAGAAGTGGGCAGATTTGACTGAGAACCTTGTTTACCAAATTGATGTTGGAACAAAAACAGAGGAACCAAAGATGGCATCCACATTTCTGTCTTGGGCCCCTGCATGGATGGATGGATTTACTGCATGAATGTGGAGCCATTCCCTGAGGGAGGAACACAGAAGGAGATAAGAAGACTTGGTCAAGTGCCATGGCCTTGGGACTTTGCTTGTTGAGTTGTGACATTATGTAGTCAAGAAATACAGTTGTGACAGAGTGGGGCCAGACAGATTTCTTTTGGGAAGTGACAGCTAAGATGTGACCTGACAAGTGAATAGGGATAGCCCTGATGAAGATGAGAGCAGGCGTGGAAATAAACTTCCTTATGATACAGCAATTCCACATCTGAGTATTTATTAAAAAAAATTGACATCAGGATCTTGAAGAGATATTTGCACTACTAAGTTCATTGCAACATTATCCACAATAGCCAAGAGTGGAAACAACCTTAATATCTACTGAAGGATGAGTAAATAAGCAAAACATGATATATATCAAAAAATGCAATATTATTAAGCCTTAAAGAAAGAATGAAATCCTGCCATAAGTGACAATGAGGACATTGTGCTAAGTGAAATAAGCCGGTGTAAAAGACAAATACTTCATTTTTCCAGTTAGATCAGGTATCTAAAGTAGTCAAACTCAGAAAAAATTGGATGATAGTGGCTGGGGACTGGGAGGAGGAGGAAATGAAGAGTTACTAATCAATGGGCATAAAGTCTTAGTCTGGCAAGATGAATAAAGCTCTAGAGATCAGCTGTAGAACATTGCACCTGTAGTTAACAATACTGTATTGTGCACTCATAAATTTATTAAAAGGGTAGAGCTCATGTTAAATGTTACCACAATTATAGAAAGAAATGAAGGTCAGTAAGGACAACAGCGTGCGTATGCAGGGAGTAAGGAAGTGGCTCATTACAATGCAAAAGAACTAAAGGCTGGCTGACTTTCAGAATTGCTAAGAAATATCCTTCGTCCTTAACATAAAAGCAGGAGACTTAGCTTTGTGATACTATCTGCATTTTTTTTTCAAATAATCTTGAATAAGTTATTTTCCCTAGACCCAGCCTATTTTTTCCGCCTTAACTGCTTTAAAAATATTCTTCACTCCCCAAACACCTGCATTGTAATCTTCTTTCATGCCTTTCACTTCATAGCACTATTAAGCTGTCAAACAGAGGCTGCTGAGATGGAAATGGTATTCAGAACATCATCCAGTGACAAAAACAGTGATGTCCTTTACCTAGAATTTTTAGGAATTACATACCAACTGGAGTTCAGGTGTGGAATACTGAGAGACATCATCTTTGAATTAAAATTAGAGTTTGGTTTTGAAGTGGCTCTGTTGTTTAAAAACCACATCCTTTCAGAAGGACTCAGAGAAGCCCAAAAGCTTCTACCATTTTTTTCACTAATATAAAATATTTATAACACAGTCATTTATTCGGGTCTCATTCTATTATGCTGCCCACATTGTTGAAATCTACTGTAGACATTCAAGCATGTTTGACCCTTGGCTACTTAATAAATCATGTAATAATGACAGTACACTGCAGTTAAGTTGTTAGAACAAATGCAATCAGACAGACACTTAGAGAGGGAGTAAAAGAAATCTCTTAGATGGCAAAACTGCATAATGAGCTAAGGATTTGCTGAAAAAGATTTGCTGATAAGGCAAAGCATTTGGGATTCTTGTTCCCTGTTGTCTTAAATCCGCTAGAAGTACTGTGGATGCTGACATTTGATCTTTTGAGCTGGAGAGCATTAATATGCTAAGGCTTGAGAATCTGCATTTAATTTTGTCCTAAACAAGCACTGAGTTGGAAGTTTTTGTTGTTTTTGTACTTAAAGATATTTAAACATTATACATATACACACACACATATATATACACAGACATATATAGGTATATGCACACACAAATATACACATACATAAACATGCATATACACACACATGCATACATAACCATATGCACACATGTGGTTCCATGATTTCCAGGCAAACACCTGAAATGGCTTCAATATATTTCAATAATATGGAACATTTTAGTGCTGAGTAGTTTTAATGCAAGTTGATTTTTAAAAAGCTATTTGAGCTAATTGCTAGTCTGGGAATTTCTTAAACATAACATAAACAATTTCAAGAGATCAAATTTAAAATTTACAACCCCAAAACATTTTTTAAAAGCAATAAAATTTCTGATTCGTAGGAATGTTGTCAAGTTACAAACAAGCTTGGTTTGGTTGACTTAAATATGTAGTGTGATCTCTTGGCGTTTCTTATTTGCTTCTCCTATCTCGGTTTTCGAAGAGTTCCTTTCCTTGATTTTGTCAACATTGGCACAGTCTGAAAGGTCATCCTGATACACTGGAAGTTTCATTACTGCTTGAGCTTGTTATTGTGAAATACATTTTCTCCCAGTAAAGGGTTTCAGAAAGGCACGTTTTCTATACATTTCACCATATTCCAACATATTCTGGCGTAATTAAAATTATGTGGTTGTCCTGAGGTGTAATTATATCACACAGGGTCACTGGTTTTTGTTGTTGTTGCTGTATTTTTTTAAAAAATTTTGTTGGTGGTCAAAAGCTTTCTTATTTGCATAAAATATGTTTAGTAAGGATGCTTGTTCTTGACTCAACCCTCAATCCTCCCGGTCTTCCAAGATGGCAAATGTTTTAAAGAGTGAATGTCTTTTAGGTTTTCATCTACTCAGTTATCATTACTGAAGAACAAAATCTGATCCTGCAAGATTCCAAAGTCTCCCTTTTCCCTTAGGAAACGTCTTGGAGATGCATAGGCATCACGTTAGCCTGCTTAGCATGTGTCTTGGGGATAGACAGATGTGCTTATTAGAGATACTGGAGGAATGACACACAAAAAGGAGAAAATGGAATGAAATAAATGAGAGAATGAAATGTAGAGTTTATAATTGGAATTGGAAAATAATTTAAAAATTGAAGACTTAATTTAAGAAATATATATTTTGTGTCTCCAGCTCATGAGCATTCTCTAGGCTGCTGGAGACACAAAACTGACACAAATCCCTGCCCTCTAGGTATGGTTAGGCTTAATGATATTTGTTCAGGCAGGGCTGTGCCTCTCCTTTCTTGATTTTCTTGATTTCTTTCTTGATTTTATAGGGCTATATCATTTTATTTTTTATGCTTTCCACTTGCTATAGTCAACATTTAAATCGGTAAAAGGCAACCTGGTCTGGGAGAAAAGGTAATAGTCATTTAACCTAAAATTCTTATCAAATTGTTCAACAAAGTAGCACATATATTTGCAAGAGGAGCAGTGGCTTTATCTTGGAATATTTCTAAATAAACAGGGTGTCTGTACCAGTACTCTAGATTTTGAGGGTTATTATTAACAAGAATAAATATTTGAGTGTCAGTGTGTGGTCATTTGTATATCTGCAGAAGTTAGCATTTAAATCTAGCAGCTTGTTTTGTTGTTGGTTGGAGAGTACACTCAGGCATGAGTACATATACATTAACCGCAGGCAGGGCTGGAGACACATGATTCTAGAACAACATTTAGCATTTAATACCTCATTAATCAAAGAAATGAGTTGTGTACTTTGGGCATCCTCTCAGCCCACTAGATCTATCTACCTACTAGATTCTAGATTCAACTAATTTCAAATATTTTACATTTTAGATAGAATTTGTTCCAGAGGATAGGCTACTGAAAATATGTTTATAATCCTAGGACTTGGGTAACTTTCCCCTAAGGATGTCAATATTAGTTCATTTTGTGTTGCTATAAAGGAACACCTGAGACTGAACGATTTATTTTAAAAAAGAGATTTTTTGGCTCATGGTTTTGCAGGCTGTACAAGCCTGGTTCTTGCATCTGCTCCGCTTCTGGTGAGGCCACAGGAAGCTTACAATCATGATGGAAGACAAAGGAGGAGTAGGCCTGTTACACAGCAAGAGAGGGTGATTCATGAGGCACCAAGTTATTCCTGAGGTATCCATCGTTATGACCCCATCACGTCCCACTAGGCCCATCTCCAACACTGGGGATCACATTTCAACATGAGATTTGAAGGGGATAATATCCCAACAACATCACCATCCTATCAATCTATCTAGATGCTTCCTTTCGGCATAATGAAGTCAAGATTCCAAATTTTATTTTAGGCAAATAGTAACTTTATAAGTGTAAGACATGTTGGGGGGTGGATAAAGTTTAGTATAATTCACCAAGAGATTCAAGTTTCAATTTTCTTTCTTTTTTTTTTTTTTTTTTGAGATGGAGTCTCGCTCTGTTGCTCAGGCATGAGCCACGGCTCCAGGCCTCAAGTTTCAAATTTTAAGGTCTTGATTGCATTACTTATTCCATTACTTAATTTATATATACACATACACAACCCTCTCACACATACTACACGTGTTCTGTGTAGTTTCCAAGGGATAACAGTGGGTAAGCAAGGTCCATTTGGGTTGAAGTGTTAATAATATGCCTTAGAGATTTATCTTCATAAGCCCAGAGGGATTGAATCAACCTTTGCAGCCATCAAGTCTTCACTGGAATTATTCAGTGTCTTCTTCCCAATAATCTATTTTCTTTTCTGCATCTCTTATCTGTGATGAAGGTAGCTTCTTATCTGTTGTACTACAGTATTGTTTAGTTTTATTGTTTGGTACCAGGTTTACACCTGGATGCATCTAAACCAGATGGAGCCTTGCTTGGATCATATATTGTACCCAAGCTGATTGGACTATTTGCCTTTCAGCTTTTCTTGAGCCAAATTTAAATTTGTAATTTCTTTTTTTTCTTCTCTGAGACAGAGTCTTGCTCTGTTGCCTAGGCTGGAGTGCAGTGGCATGCTCTTAGTTCACTGTAACTTCCACCTCCTAGGTTTAGGAGATTTTCGTGCCTCAGCCTCCTGAGTAGCTGGGACTACAGGCACATACCACCACACCAGGCTAATTTTTGTATTTTTCTGTAGGCTGAGTTTCACCATGTTGGTCAGGCTGGTCTCAAACTCCTGGCCTCAAGCAATCCAACCACCTTGGCCTCCCAAAGTGCTGAGATTAGAGGCATGAGCCACCACACTCAGCCTAGATCTGTAATTTCTAGTGAAACTTTTCTACTCTTAACTCACCCTTGGCTCTACATTTAATCTCTTTCCTCATTGACACATTAACATAAATCCAATGAGGAAGATTTCAATTGCAACATAAGTTGTTGACTTATGATTACAGGGGCTATAAGGATGTCGCCTTTGCTCTGTTTACAAACAGGCTCACAATCTTCTTCCTGGTGTTCCCTTTCTTATATACCTAGGTTTGCCCTTCTAGAGAGTGGGGATATTGGAGCAGATGGCTATGATATTAAGAACCCCTGAAGGATGAGAAACAAGTGAGAGATTAGCGGATAGGAATCCCTGAAAGCTCTGGTCCCAACAGATGAAGTAGAAGAGGGTAGTTGGAGGCACAAAGAATCCTAGTGTTTGGGATGTGCAACTAGGGCCTTGCCTTTTAGTCAATGGAAATTTGCTGCTAAATAATAGATTGATGACTCTTGTTAAGATAGATGCAATATGAGAACAGAGATTTTGTCTGATTCAGCATGGCAAACCTGGCACAGAGACTGAAGTGGTTGGCATACAGCAACAATGATAATAGAAGAAATGCAATGAGTGCTTACTTAGGTTCTCAATTAATCCTCACATCAAATTTATGAGATTATTACTATTTTCTCCAATTTGTATATGAGGAAACTGAGACACACAAAGGTTAACTTACCCAAGAGTAACTTACCCAAGTAACTTGCCCAAGAGGTCACAGATAGTAAGTGATGGAAATGGTATTGCAACTCAGTTATCTGGCTTCAGGCTCATGCTTGACCATTAGTTTAGAGAATAGGAGAGTGAAGGCCACAATGGGCCTGAAAATCACTTTCTCTACCTTTAAGAAAAAAAATTATCTGCTCTTTTTCAAGACTTAGAAGCCACAGAATGGTAGGCATACTGAAGACTTACTGGTCCAAAAAGACTATTTAGTCTGAAATCTGTTGGTCCTAAGAGCAGACTTTGAGAAGTTTATGTAAGTGTGCCACAATTGGTATAGACTGAATTTCAGAGCTTTATGTCAGGATTGGCCACTCTAGGAAGGTCCTAAACTAAAGACGGCCATTCCCAAAGTGGGACAACCCTGGCTGGTAGTGAACAGAGGTTGTATATATTACAGTAATGGAAATTGGTCAGGAGAAAAGGAGAACAAAGAAACAACAAAAATGAGGTATAGAGGGAAGCAAATATTCTTAGATATAGATGGCTATGGATATGTGAGTCCACTCTGTGAGGATTTAACAAGGAGAACGGGTTGTAGTGGATTTGAGTGAGTCCTTTCATGTTTTTGGGTTTATCAAGAAAAACTGAGAACAGGGGTTTGCAACTCTTGGTTTAGGAGGTCATGCACAAGATTTAAAATCTTCCCACTGTCAAGACTTATCTGCCAGTGGATGTTGAAGCAGAGCCCCAGTGCCTTTCCTTAATCCCAAAGCTTATTACCGGAGGCTACCATACTCAGCACTTAAAACCGAACAAAAATGTCCTAAGTAAACGAAGGAAGCTAAGTTATTGTGACATATTAGAAATAGCCAAAATACTTACCATAGTATTATGAGGTTAAAAAAAAATTAAGAAAGCTCCAAATAAATAACTAATTAGTACTTTTACTCAGACTATCAATTTTGCTTAGCCACTGCCCCTGGAAAATGTTCAGCACTGACAACAAACATCATTGTTAGGGTTTCCCTTGTATTGCGCTTAAAGAGAAGTGTCATTAACACTAACAACATTTTAACAACAAAGGAAAACTTTTTCACATAATTTTATCACTCAGACACACCAATTTTTGCTTTTTTCTACATTACTTCTTTGCATGTCTATATTTTTGCATGATTCTTAGTTGTGATTTTCGACAATTTTTGGTTGCAATACAGAAGCAAGACATTTCTCTTTTGAGCCTCATGTGTAGAATTGATCATACACTCAGTTTATGAAGCTCCATCATTCATAGTGCAATTAAGACCTTTCTCTTGTCCCCTTTTCTTAATTCCCTTTATTCCTGATTCCCAAACACATGCCCTTCTCTAGTAGACATCAGCTTTTTGGATATGTATGCACCCTTCTAAAACATGATATTTATAAGAGTTTTAAATGTACATATGTGGCATTTTGTTGCATAAATTACCTCATATTTCCAGGAAACACAAATAATGCTGCAATGAATATCCTTGCAAATATCACATAATGAACTTTGAGAGCATGTCTCTGAGATTTATACCGAAGAATGAGACTGCTGAGTCACAGGCTTTTTTCACAATAGGTTTCATTAGGAACTGTCAGATTGCTGTTCAGAGTAACTCAAATCTTTTCATCAATTAGGCGTGAAATTTCCAGTTGACTTACATTCTCATCAGTATTGGGTAGTATCTTAATTTTAAAAATTTGCTAATTTGATGGCTCTAAAGTGATATTGTTGTTTAATTTGAATTTCTTTGGTTACTGATGAGTTTTAGGATCTCTAATCCATTCAGTTTTCCTTTCTTTGTGTGATTTCTATTACAGTACTTGTACATTTTCTTTTCTTTTGATGTACAAGAGTTTCCTGTTTTTAAGATATTAATCCCTTGACTGTTTCAGATATTATTGATATCCTCTGCCATTCTGTCATCTGTTTACTAACTTTGCCTATAATATTATTTGTAGAAAAGATATCTCTAATTTTTGTCAAATTGATAAGCATATCTTGTGTGTTTCATGTAAATATATCTTTTCCATTACAAGATTATAAAGATATTCCACAATACTTACTATTTTGACTTTCTAATTTTAAATTAATATCTTTAATCTGGCTTTACAGGTGGCTCATACCTGTAATCTCAGCACTTTGGGAGGCTGAGGTGGGCGACCGCTTGAGTCCAGGAGTTCAAGATGAGGCTGGGCAACATGGAGAAACCCCCTCTCTACTAAAAATACAAAAATATTAGCCAGTGTGGTGGTGCACACCTGTGGTGCCAGCTATTCAAGAGGATGAGGCAGGAGCATCACCTGAGCCCAGGAAGTCGAGGCTGCAGTAAGCAGTGATTGCACCACTGTGCTCCAGCCTGAGCGAAAGAGGACAGGAGATCCTGTCTCAAACAAACAAACAAAACAACAAACAAACAGAACCGCGTCACTTTCAGGCACACCAATCAGACATAGATTTGGTCTTTTCACATAATCCCATATTTCTTGGAGGCTTTGTTCATTCTTTTTCTCTACACTTCTCTTCTCGCTTCATTTCATTCATTTGATCTTCAATCACCGATACTTTCTTCCAGTTGATCGAGTCAGTTATTGAAGCTTGTGCATTTGTCACGTAGTTCTTGTGTCATGGTTTTCATCTCTACCAATTCTTTTATGGTCTCCTCTGAATTGATTATTCTAGTTATCCATTCATCCATTCTTTTTTCAACATTTTTAGTTTCTTTGCACTGGGTAAATAGTTCCTCCTTTAGCTCTGAGAAGTTTGATGGACTGAAGCCTTCTTCTCTCAACTCGTCCAAGTCATTCTCCATCTAGCTTTGTTCCATTGCTGGTGATGAGCTGCATTCCTTTGTATGGGGAGATGTGCTCAGATTTTTTGAATTTCCAGCTTTTCTGCACTGCTTTTTCCCCATCTTTGTGGTTTTATCTGCCTTTGGTCTTTGATGATGGTGATGTACTGATGGGGTTTTGTTGTGCCACCTCCATTCTTGAAACATGTTCTATTCACATGTATCTTTCCCTCTTGGAAATGGGAACAGAACAGTTCTTCCCCTTTCTTGAACGTAAATCTCCATTCATCTTTGAATTTTCTCTTTCACAACTCACACATGGTCTATTGACAGAATTTAGATTCAAAACATCCCCAGAATTGATTACTTCTTACTGTCTCCACCATCTTCATCCTGGCACCCTGGCCTCTCTGTTGAAGTATTGACACAGGTCTTTTCCTCCTTCTAACTTTGGTCCCACAGTCTATTCTTCACTCTTGCATTCCATATGCCACCCTCCACTTGCAAAAATACTGCTTTTAATACAAAGTCCGATCATTCACTTCCCTGATTAAAAACTTCAAATGGCTTTTCATCTTATTTAGTGTAAAAGCCAAAGTTGTTATGATAGCCTGAAATACCCACAAGATCGATTTCTGACCTCCCCACTTTCCTTAGCTTCTACCCTGTTACTCAGGGCATTGACACTTGCTTTTCACTCTGCACGGAATGTCCTCTTTTTCATCAGCCACTGAGTCGCTCACAGTCCTTAGGTCTCTGCTGGCATGCACTTAGCAGCAAGGCTTTCCTGGACAGCACCCCTCTTTCCTGCTCCCTGACCCATACTCTTGGGTATTTGGCTTTCTTGGACTTTGTTACCTACAGAATGTATTTACATCTTTATAAATTCATTCTTTCTCTCCACAATGGAATATAAAAAATAGAATATATAAACTCCGTGACAGCAGGAGTATTTACTTGTTTTGTTCAATGGCACATCTATAGAACCTTAAAGAATTCCTTACATGCATTACGTGCTCTATAAATATTGACTTAGTAAATTTAAGCTATATAAAGTATAACTTGCAGTTGTTTTCATTTATTTGACTAATGGTGATTCTATATACTTGCTACTGATTTTTAAATATAATGATCTATTTGTATTCTTTTCTAATTAGTATCTTAATTATTTCTTATAAATCTAAAGAACATTTCCTTCAAATTTTTCACATTCTTTTTTTAATTGTCTACATTCTTTTTCTACACATGTGTTAAATTTTTTTGTCATTGTATCTATGAGTCCTCTCCTTTGTAATTTATTGTATCATATCATCTATTGGAAAATTAATAGTTCTCTGAAGATATAACAATTTTTCTATTTTTGATTAATTAATTAACCTTTCTTCCTTTTAAATGTAATACTTTATATGCTCTGCAATTTATTTTTATATATGGTAAAAAAGGTGTGGGAGACTTAAAAATATTATTTCCTCACCTCCTTGAATAATGATCTTAACACTGTTTATTAAATGTTTCTCCCTTTCTCCATTGTTTGGAGTTAACTACATTCTTATTTATAACTGAATCTGTAATGTTTGCTGCCCCTATTAATCTAAGTTTTTATATTTCCACTTATATAATACTTTTTCTTCTTTTTCAGATTTTTTTCTGAAATTTTAAATTTATAAATTTTAGAATGTCAGAATTGTTTTTCAAATTATATTTTAATTGAAGTTTGTTGTTGTTGTTGTTGTAAGACAGAGTCTCTCTCTGCCACCAAGGCTATAGTGCAGTGGCATGATCTCGGCTCACTGAAACCTCCACACCCTGGTTCAAGCGATTCTCCCGCCTCAGCCACCTGAGTAGTTGAGACTACAGGCATGTGGCACCACACCCAGCTAATTTTTGTATTTTTAGTAGAGATAGGCTTCACCTTGTTGATCAGGCTGGTCTCAAACTCCTGGCCTCAAGTGATCCACCTGCCTCGGCCTCCCAAAGTGCTGGGATTACAGGCATGAGCCATCATACCTGGCCTAATTGAGATTATTTTTGATCTGCGTGATTTGATTTGGTAGCCACCAGTCATAGGTGTAGCTAGTGCAAATTGGAATGTGTTGTAAATGTACATTATATACCTATTATCAAACAGTACAAAAATAAGAATGTGAAATATCTTATTAATAACTTTTGCATTGATTACATGTCAAAATGACAATATTACAGTTATTGTAGGTTAAATATATTAAACTTAATCCTACCTGTTTCTTTTTACTTTTTCTGATGTGGCTAGTAAAAGCTTTGAAATTACAATGTAGTTGGCATTTTATTTCTATTGGACAGTGCTATATTAACTAGTTTAAATTACTTTGGGATCAATTTACATGTTTGTTATCCCTATCAAAGAATATAGTATTTAAGCCTTTTTGCATAAGTACAAATAAAGATTTCTTGTGCTTAACTTTATCATCGTCACACAAATATATATATATATACACACACATACACACAAACACTCAAGACTTTAGCTTTAGGCACCTTGAGTATGGCATGTGATTTCAGTACAGTAAGGGATACAAAAGACTTGAAGAAGACGATGAACCAGGCTTGGGACATGTAGAGAGTGAAGCATATGGACAATATCCAGGAGGGAATACCTAGCTGATGGCTGAATATATAAGTGTAAAGCTCAGGAGAAAAATAGGAGCTGAAAATCCAATGTGAGTATCATTAACCCATTATTTGGCATCAAGCATTTATAGGGTCTTGTTTCAACTGTTTGCTGATTAAGATATTTGCTAATTTGCTAGTAAGGCTTTATAATTTCCAGGAGTATTTGGATTTCCATGTGATAATCTTTTGACCAAAAAAAAAAAAAAAAAAAAGAAAGAAAGAAAGAAAGAAAACCCTTAGAGACTAAAAGAGAATCCATGTAGGTGAAAAGATGGGCAATAAACTAGGAACTATTTTTTTTTTTTTCTTCGAGACAGAGTCTTGCTCTGTCACTCAGGCTGGAGTGCAATGGCATGATCTCAGCTCACTGCAGCCTCCGTCTCCCAGGTTCAAGTGATTCTCCTTCCTCAGCCTCCCAAGTAGCTGGGACTACAGGTGCATGCCACCATGACCAGCTAATTTTTGTAGTTTTAGTAGAGACAGGGTTTCCCCATGTTGGCCAGGCTGGTCTCAAACTCCTGACCTCAGGCTATCCTCCCACTTCGGCCTCCCAAAGTTCTGCAGTTACAGGCATGGGCCACCATGCCTGGCGAAACTGGGAACTATTTTAAGACTAACCTTCTCCTAGGAGAAGTATGTCTGAGGAAAGTGCTCTAGAAACCCCTCCACACAATGAGTCAAGAAGGGACGGGTTGAAGGGTAAGCACATAGCTAAGGCAAGAGAAAGAAAACTCAGCCAAGAACAGCCAGACATTCTGTTGAACTATTTGTATTTATTGATGGGAGCACCTTAGGGATGGAGTGGGATGGATGAGAGAGTCAGGATACAGACAGCATATAAGGTAGGTAGAGCCAGCTCTGCCATGGATAAAAATAGAGGAGACAGTTGGGAATAGTAGATTGCAAAGTAGACTATTACTAAATATAGAATGAACAGGTGCCCAAAGCTCTTGGGCTGCTGGAGAGAGTGACCTTCCAGGAAAGGTGAGCCTCCCTCCCTATGGCCAGTGTGTGAGCTTGCCCTGCCACAACACCAGGAAAGATTGAATCTAAGATTGTGTCTGGGAAATTCAGGCCTCTCTTTTGGGACTTTTCAGCCAAAGTCCATTTCTTCTGGCTTTATAGGAGTTGCTGACTATGTCTGACATCATGGATGCAGTTCCATTGCAGCCTAAGCATTAATATGCGGAGTGCATTTTAACTCTTGGCAATGGCCTTCTTGCTAAATTCCTTAACTGGTGGATATCAGTTGGAAGTCTCTGGAGATCACTTGGAATCTCAATGACTCTGATGCAAACAACCACCAATTCTCCAAGAGATGCTCACACAAGTAACCAGGGACATGCTAAAAGAGTGCTCAGTGCATGTCTTCATTCTAAGACCCTGCCCAGCCCCTCTGACAATACCTGGCTGGATCTGATTGCTTTCTGGATGATTTTGTTTGATAAATGTGAACTAACAATGTTAAAAGACTAAGAGAAGATTCTGAAAGAACAGTTAGGAGAATTGGAAACCAGTTTTTAGAGGTTTTTTTCCCTTTTTTTAAATTAAAGACTGTATTATCCTTACTCCTTCACCCTTTGGCTCTGTATTTCATGAAGGTGAGAGAAAGGAAGTTGATTGTCAACAACTGGGGCAAATTGAGCTATAAACAGGAGCTCTGATTTTCACAGTAATTTTAATCATGGAGAGTTTTTCTTTTTTGGAACTTTCATATGGGATAATTTTGTGAATCAAAAATCTGTATACAGAAACTACTTAGTAGAATATATAGACATAAATGTAGAAAGATAAATAGATACTACACCTTTTCAGTCTTCAGAGTGACTTTTGCTAAGAGATATTGGGTAATCCGGGAGACTGTACGGGAGTCACATTTTGGTGTCTAGAGAGTTCCAGGTTCTTCTGGCTGGTTACCAACTGCCCGCTCCCTTGAATTGGCAATGTCTCATTGCACAGCTGCTTTCTATTCCTCAGTGAAACTAATGGGAAATAATTGTATCTGAACAAAATTGTCCTTCATTAAGACCAGTCCTAGGGGATTATATTTGTCTGTATGACGTTCAAAGAAAGAAATACAATTCTGGCTCCAAAAATCATTGAAAAGTAATGGTAGGCCTCTACTGAACAGTCCTTGAAGACATCCAAGAAGGCTGGGATGTAGCAGGGTTCACACAATATATTACAAATTAAGTTTCCTAAAAACCTCTATTAGACAGCTTTCCTTTCCCACAAATGTTCTGTGGTTATATAAATCTCTACAAACCCCCAAACCTAGTCCCCAGTCTGTCTCTTTAAACGATTTTCTTTATGTAAAACAATCTTTTCCCTTCCTAAAAGGGTACAATAACATGTATGTATGATTGTAGTTACTTATACATTTAATATGTTTGTTTTTGTCATGTAGAGATTGAACTTTTCTTTCTTATTAGAAACAAAAGTTAAAGTCATAAAAATACAAATTCGCCTTTGTAATAAAGATTTCTTTCAAAAGCTGTAACTATATGCCTAACCTAACCGGTTATTCTCTCTTTAGACCTGAGGGCTGGCATCTCCTTGGCAAAGAAAGGAGCAGGAAGGAAAGGAAGGACGCCAGGAATTGTCCTGGGACTGCAGAGAAAATGCATACCTTTCTTTTCTTCCTTCCTTTCTTCCCTTCCTGCTTGCTCTCTTTCTCTTTCTTTCTTTTTCTCTCTCTCTCTTTCTTTCTCTTTCTTTCTTTCTTTCTTTCTTTCTTTCTTTCTTTCTTTCTTTCTTTCTTTCTTTTCTTTCTTTCTTTCTCTTTCTTTCTTTCTTTCTCTTTCTTTCTTTCTTTCTCTTTCTCTCTCTCTCTCTCTTTCTTTCTCTCTTTCTTTCTTTTCTTACAGGGTCTCACTGTGTCACCCAGGCTGGAGTGCAGTGGCAACATTGTGGTTCACTGTAGCCTCCACTTCCCAGGTTCAAATGATCCTCCCACCTCAGCTTCTGAAGTAGCTGGGACTACAGGCTCACACCACTATGCCTGGCTAATTAAAAAAAAATTTTTTTTCTTTTTTGTAGAGATGACGTCTCAGTATATTGCCTATACTGGTCTCAAATTCCTGGGCTCAAGTGATCCTGTTGGTTTGCCTCCCAAAGTGCTGGAGTTATAGGCATGAGTCACCACACTCAGCCATGCATGCCTTTTTCTCATACAACAGTGGAAACTTTATGGGACCCGACATCTGAAGACCTGGCTTTGGGCCCCGGCAGTCGGCTTCCTGCTGGACAGACCTTGGGTAGGTCACCTAGTCACATGGTGCCTCAGTCTCCCCATCAGTAAATGTGGAGGGATGGTATAGCTGTCCTCATTAAACCTTAACTGCCACAGTACAAGTGAACCAGGAGGTTTTGTTGTGGTATTTAGTCTGTCACTGAGCAAGGAAAGTCATTGTTCCCTTCTCAGCCTCCATCTTGCCATTCATTTAATGGGGCTGTCATGGGCGCACAGGAGATAACAGATACAAAGCAAAATTATGAGCAAGATCCAAATATAAGAGATGATTACAACCTCATGATTCAAGAAAAAGAGTTATGGCCCTCCCTCCTTTGTGTGAAATTCTTGGGAAGGCTTTTGGTATAGGGGACTATATTTGACTGCTAGGGCTGTCATAACAAATACCACAGACTAAGTGGCTTAAAGAAACAGAAATGTATGTCCTTACATTGATGATGGCTAGAAGTTCAAGACCAAAGTGTTGCAGTGTTGGTTTCATTCTGAGAACTCTCTCCTTGCCTTGTCTTTTCCCTTGTCTTCATGTGACCTTCCCTCTGATCCTGTCTTTGTTCTTATAAGGACTCCAGTCTTATTGGATTGTGGCCTACCCATATGACCTCATTTGACCTTAGTTACCCCTTTAAAGGCCCTGTCTCTAAATGCAGTCACCTCCTGAGGTGCTAGAGGTTAGGACTTGACATATGAATTTTGAGGGGGTGTGACTCCACCCATTAAGAGAGTTGTCACCTTCCTTTTTGAGACAGTAATTTTGCTTTCAAGATTTTGTTATATGATTGACCTTTTTTTTTTTTTTTTTTTTTTTTTGAAACTGAGTCTTGCTCTGTTACTCAGCTGGAGTGCAGTGGTGTGATCTTGGCTCACTGCAGACTCAGCCTCCTGGGTTCACGCCATTCTCCTGCCTCAGCCTCCCGAGTAGCTGGGACTACAGGTGCCTGCCACCATGCCTGGCCAAATTTTTTCTCTTTTTTTTTTTGTATTTTTAGGAGAGACAGGGTTTCACCGTGTTAGACAGGATGGTCTCAATCTCCTGACCTCATGATCTGCCCTCCTTGGCCTCCCAAAGTGCTGGGATTACAGGCGTGAGCCACCGTGCCCGGCCATGACTGACTTGTAACTGCCTTCAGTTGTTTTGTGAACAGTTAAATTAATATTCTGGTTTCTTCCCCATTTGTCCACTAGCAATTTGAAAAACATTGAAATTTTGAATTTTGTACCTTTGGTCTTTCAGTTAGTTACGATTTCAAGCAGGAATGGTATTGTCCTTGAGACTTTATTCATCAATCTCCTTTGAGATTTGCTTATTGTTTTCTTGACAAGTCACAAAGAAGTAAACATTACCAGCAATTCATCTTAGTTGATAACTACCTTCCAAAAAAGGAAAGAGCATTTCCATTATATACAGTTTCCTTTAAAGTAGTAATTCATTGTTAATTGTAATTGCCCAAACCATTTTCTGGCGACCAACTAAAACTTGTACTTTTCTGTACTTTTGTAGATCAAAGATAAAGAAATGGAAACTATAATTTTCAGTAGTATCAGAAAAAATTGTATTACTTAATGAAGTAAACACGATAATTTCTTAGGAAATGTATTTAGTGTGTATTTCTAATTGGAATTTGTATTTCTAATATATATGTGTATACATATATACACAGATATATATCTCCAATTAGATGTATATATATAATATATATCTCCAAATAGAAATAATTCCTAAGTGTATCTCTACTTGGATATGTGTATATCTATCATATATAATATATATTAGAGATACACATCAAGTACATTCTGTCTTTGCCACCCTAACAAACATAAACATATATATATATATACACACAAAATTAATTTTCCCAGATCTCACCACCTATGATGCAAATGGAGTCATTTTAATAGATATCATTCAAACTCTGCTAGGTTTTAAAAGCTTGCCCTGATCAAAAATAAACTTAGCTTCCTCAGTAGGTATTTAGGGAGACCTGAGCATAATTGGGGGTTGAGCTTAAAGAGAGATATATTCTCATCTTAAACTGAAAATCAACCCTTTTTTCTGAAGACCAAAATCTCCTTACTTTGTTTTTTTTTTTGTTGTTGTTTTTTTTTTGAGGCGGAGTCTCGCTCTGTCGCCCGGACTGGAGTGCAGTGGCCGGATCTCAGCTCACTGCAAGCTCCGCTTCCCAGGTTTACGCCATTCTCCTGCTTCAGCCTCCGGAGTAGCTGGGACTACAGGCGCCCGCCACCTCGCCCGGCTAGTTTTTGTATCTTTAGTAGAGACGGGGTTTCACCGTGTTAGCCAGGATGGTCTCGATCTCCTGACCTCGTGATCCGCCCGTCTCGGCCTCCCAAAGTGCTGGGATTACAGGCTTGAGCCACCGCGCCCGGCCAAAATCTCCTTACTGAGTCAAGTGCCTTGTATCTGAATGCTTTGGTAAGATTGGAGTCTCTCTCGGAAGTTTCTTCAGCCCTCTTGCAAAAAGATTTTAGCTGGCCCAGGCAGGCAAGTTCCCCAGACACATTCACATGTTCTTGAACCCTGGCTACAGGTCAAATGAGGACTCTTGCCACATACAAAATCCTTTATACTAAGAACTTTTTACAAAGTTCCCATTGTATTATCTCTTTCAAATATCAAAGTAGCAATGTTTGCTAAGTATAATTGTTCTAAATTTGGGGATGAGAAAACTGAACTGCAATGAGGTTAAGTAACTGGCCAAGGTTATGCCTCTAGTAAGTGGCAGTCCTAAGATCAGAACCCAAAATTTTAGAATCAGATCCAGGGATTTGATTCTAAACCCTAAATCCCATTATATATATATATATGTTTGTGTGTGTGTGTGTGTGTGTATGTATATATATATGTATATATATATAAAATGATAGATAGTTTGAATGATAGATATAAAAGCTAGTAGAGTTTGAATGATATCTATTAAGATAAATTCATTTGCATCATAGGTGGTGAGATCTGGGAAAATTAGTTGTATATATATATATATGTATGTTTACTTTCTATATTTGTTAGGGTGGCAAAGGCAGAATTTACTTAATGTGTATTTCTAATATATATTATATATATACATATCCAATTAGAGATACACATAGCGATTGTTTCTAATTGGAGATACATATGTGTGTGTATGTGTGTATATATATACACACACACATCTAATTGGATGTACATATACCATATATATGTATACACACACACACACACACACACACACACAGTTGGGGTATAAGGTTAGGTGACACCCTCCTCTCTGTTATCTGATTTCATTGGCCAACTTTATAATGGCTGAGGAACCACCTGTGAGAAGAACCAGAACATGGTCTATGATTGGAATTCAAATATATTTATGTGCCCAATTAATTAGAAGAGTGGAAAATGAGAGAAAGCAAATTATGAGAGGGAATTGTGCGCCCCTTGAAAGAATTTATTCAGAGTGAGGAGACCCAGAGAAGGGTCTGCATCTGGAACCGGTGTAGGGCTGGAACCGGAACCCACCCTGATACCAGACAAACTGGGTTTTTGCAGTCTTGCAGCTTGGGTTTTGCAGTCTTGCAGCTTGGGTCACCCACAAGTTTGCTGATCCAGAGGAGGAAGGGGCTTCCTCCTAATTTCCCAAAGGAGAAGGTTTCTGAGTAGACCACCTAAGCGGCAGTTTGCAGTGAGCAGCAGCACACAGCAGAATAGTTCTGAGGATGCTGCAAGGGAATAACTGGCACCTGCTGAAGTAGAACTTCACAAGCCCTGGTCTAGGGTACACTAGGGAGATGATGGGTCCAGACCCATCCAGAAGCAGGCAGAGATAGTCCCTGGGGATGCTCAGAGGAAAGAGAGAGGGAGAGGGACCCTCAGAATTTGTCAAAGTGGTGAGTGTCATTGAGCTAAAGGAGATTCTAAATAATACAGTGATCTCATTTGAGTCCACAGATTAATGAGGTCAGGAGAAATTTGGAAGATACTTATTAAGCCACTATGAGTGACCTGAGAAGCACAGATCAAACAAACATCTACAGATGTTGTTATATTTCTGGATTTAGGAATAACAGCTTATTGTTTGTGTCTCGTTAGTGATTCTGAGGGTGAGGTTAGAAATACACGTGGTTTGCTAAATACTAATTTTGTTTATTCCAATTCTTACCATAACTGACAGACTATAACTGCACATATGAATTCCTTCTTTGTTTACTTTTTCCCATGGCCAAGGGGAGTCTGGAGGACTGGTCTAATAATACAATAATGCTCTTCCTCCAGATGTGTAGTAAGGTCAGAAATACATATTGGTGCAATTTTATTTTCAGAAAAAGCCTGTCTATAAATCTAGAGTGTCTATTTGTAAGCATTTCAGATGGCATTTGAGATGTCTTGATATCTATTAAAGGTTTAGGTATTGAGGACTTTAAGACTTTTCTTCCCTTAGTTAATGTTAATTGAGACTCAAAAGACCCTTGGACCCAGAGCTCCAAAGTCTACACATGTGTGAGATTGTTGTCTTCCAGACTGTACACTCCACTGCAGAAATTTTCCTTGTACTACTCTGAGCTCTAGGCCCAGAGAGTTTGAGCATTTCTTTGAGGAAAAAAAAAAAAAGAATCTCTTCTTCCTGTTTCTGCCATTATGAACAGATACCTGACACTGGCAGCAACAGGTTTCCAAGAGGAATTATTTTCACTGAAGTTGGTGCTAAGAATTATTTCTATTTTCTTTCTTTATTATCTAAGGGAGAAGTAAAAGTTGTACTCCAGGTATTTTGTGTTCTGTAAATCTTTCTTCCCAATGTAAAACCTAATTATTTGGCTTCTAACTGAACCCACTTCCCTTGAAGAAAGGGGAAATTCAAGTTCAGAGCTAAATAAACTTCCTCTCCATTCCATTTAATTACAGAAATAAAAAATGAATGACCTGGAAAAAAAAAACATATAATGTATATATACGGCTTTTTTTGAATTCAGAAAAGGATTTTATTTAATTTCAAAATGCCGTAAGTTAAGAAAATCCTTTATTACAAATTCTGATGATTTGCTTTTGCAGCCAAAGTTGTGAGAAGGAAAAAAGATTACAGACTTAAATTTTTAAAAAGCAAAATGTTGCCATATATGAGAACAATATTTCAGGAGGGAAGCCATAGAATGCTCACCAGTCAAGATTTAGGGACCACTCAACCCTGTTTCTTAATATTGCAGAATTACAGTCTGCCTTTAAACCCCGGTATTCTCAGGTCCAATCCTTCCTCTGACAATCAATATTGTTGCAGAAATTGCTTTATGGGAATTACTTTATGATTCATAGGAAAGGGTAAGCCTTGTGCTCACAAGTAAATAAACTTTTTTGTTTTACAAGTAAATAAGTTTTTGTTTTGTTTTGCTTTGTTTTTTTGAGACGGAGTCTTGCTTGGTCGCATGAAGGCTGGAGTGCAGTGGCAGCTATCTCAGCTCACTGCAACCTCCGCCTCCCAGGTTCAAGTGATTCTCCTGCCTCAACCTCCTGAGTACCTGGGATTACAGGTGCCTGCTGCCACACCCTGCTACTTTTTGTATTTTTAGCAGAGACGGGGTTTCACAGTGTTGACCAGGCTAGTCTCGAACTCCTAACCTCAGGTGATCTGCCCGCCTCGGCCTCCCAAAGTGCTGGGATTACAGGCGTGAGTCACCACGCCTATCAGTATGTAAGCTTTTAAAGTAAAAAATAATAATATGCATTTGAAAATATGGTGAGTAGCAAGTGTTGGTTTAAAAGAACAAAGATGACTATGACCTTGAAGTTCTGTATTGAGGTCCTGATGGTTTTACAAAAGTGTAAAAATTTAGGCTGGGGACGGTGGCTAGAGCCTGTAATCCCAGCATTTTGGGAGGCCCAGGTGGGAGGATTGTTTGAGCCTAGGAGTTTAAGACTAGCCTGGGCAACATGTGAAGCCTCATCTCCACAAAAATATAGAAAAATTAGCCAGTTTGGTGGGAACACCTCTAAGCTCAGCTTCTCTGGAGGCTGAGGTGGGAGGATCACCTGAGCCCAAAAGTCAACAGACTGCAGTGAGATTAATTGAGCTCATTAAGCTCAATTAAGTGAGCTTAATTGATCGCACCACTGCACTCCAACCTGGGCAACAGAGTGAGGCGGTCTCACAAATAAATAAATAAATAAATAATTTAGGGATATTTTTGTTGATTGAAAGTTTGTTAGGAAATATAACATAAGTTCTTGTTTGGAAGGGAAAGTGCCACCCAACAAGCACTGAGTCTGTTGAGTATCACACATAGAGGATCATTACTGACTCACACAATACCCTCAATGACCCTGTGAGGTAGACCTATAGTCATCCTGCTTTAAAAAGGTGAAAACTGAATCACAAAGGGATTAAACAACGTGTTTAAGGTTACACAACTTTGAAGATGGGAGAAAAGATTTAGACAGGACTCCAAAGCACTGCAGTAAACTACCTTGAAACAGCTGCAACATAAAGTTGGAAAAAGCTCCTGTCTTTTATTATATTCTTAAAATTTGTACAAAGTTTTCACCAGCAAATGGATTGAATTCCACCTATTAGTAGTAGAACTGTCTCAAAATTGGAAAAGTTTAAGTAATTATGCTGTATATTTGATGAAGAGAATAATTACTTATTTATAATTGTTTACAGCTAACCTTATAAAAATTCTTAATTGTATCAAATGTGCTACTTTAGTCTATATCAAAAATCAAATATTAATTTATTCCAAGTATTTAAATTTATCATTCAATTCACGCACACATGCACAGACACAGACACACACACACACACAATTTTCTCAAATTTTCAAACAAAAATTATGGAATAATGTCTAAGGGTTTGGAAGCTAATTAATGCTAAATATGTACAAAATAATGTCTGTTATAATAACAATGGAGCCCCTGCTTCAAAATATGAAATGAGACCAATCTCAGAATGGTGAAAATTCACTGGACTGAGAGACCAATATTTTTGCGGTTCAGGGAAATTATCTAGTGAGAACAAGCAGCCCATGATTCATCATTTCTTTTTCTCACATTTTTGCATCCATTTACATAAATAAATTTAAGAATTGTATCTACTTGCTTTTTTCCTAAAATACATTTTAAAATGACAACATACGATTTTAGAATTAGAATGGTACCAAGTTGATTAACAGAGGGATTTTTAGAAGTAAAGAAACCAGTAATCTTAATAAGTCAGATACCAGTCAAAGAAAATACAACTGGTTCATAACACCTTATAAAGAGAGATTCCATGGAGCCACTGTTTCAAAACATGTTCATGCTTGTAAAGAAACAGGACATAAAACACGGCTCTATGAATCAGGAAATTAATGGTTATACTTTAAGTATGTCAGATCTTTAGAGAAAAGCAGGACTTGTTTTTGTAAAGTAATAGTTAATAATAATGACTAATTGATGCACCAAAGACTAATTTTGAGAGTGAAAAAGGATGGCATAGCAAAGAGAAAAAAAAAAATCACATGGTGATTTGCTAATCACCTTGCAGTAAATATTCTTAGCTAAATTAGTAAATATTCATAGTTAAATTAACAGAAAAGATTAGAAAAGAAGGAATATTTAACTAAATATTCTTAGTTAAATTGCAGTAAATATTCTTAGTTAAATCAACAGAAAACATTAGAAAAGAAGGAATATTTAAATGAAAGAGGTGAACCAAATAGTTGGGGAACTGGTGGTACAGAGAACAGGACTAACGAAATAATCTGAATATTCTGTGTATGATGAGAGGAGAAAATGAGATTAAAGCATTGAAAACTTAAAAAAATAAATGTTTTATGGTTTGGAGGTACATTTTTAAAATTGTTCAAACACTAAGTTCTAATTCTTTTTCTTAGTACTGTCATAATAAGCTAAAAAGAACTTTCATTGCATAAGAACTCACATTGAACTCACACGAATAAAGCTAATCTGTTCATTTAAAACCATAAAAGGAATCATTTTAATTTCGAATTGTAATAGAGCATGAATCCAAGAAGATTATGGGTCTGGTAATTTGAGTTCAGGTAGGAGATACAAATTGGCTCTCCTAACTAACCCCGAGGTCACCACAGCTTGGACACACACAACTTCAGTTTCCTTAATAAAGGTCAATTAGTAATTTTTTTAAGTCCCCCTGTGTTGCCCAGCACTGAAGTAGACATGGGAATATAAAAGAAATAAGTAAAACATTCAGTTTCTGCCTCAAGGAATTTGCTTTTATGAGAGAATTTTCTATGAATAATTACTTATGTCTTATTTCAAAGGCACTTTGAAAAAGACAGAAAGAAACATAGACAAGAGGAAACAAATAAGAAAATTCTTGCTTATAATTTTAAGCAGAAAACACCTACTATTCAATCTTTCTCTCATTACGAGGGTGTATATTATCTATACCCTACTTTGGTTCACTGTAAATCAGCACCCAAATACTTAGGGATACTGCACTGTGAGGGGCTGTCACTAACCCTTACATTGGATCACGCAAAAGGTACCCCATCGTGTTGCACTGGGAGTTGAGCTCAGGCTACCAAATAGCCTTGCTTAAGGGCAATCTGCTCACTCTCCGGCTTAGAATCACCCTGGCTGGTGAAATGGTCTCATCGTTAGGCTGCATTTGGTCTTGGCTCTTCAATCCAGCCTCCTGGGATCACCTCCATTTTTTCCTGGCTTCTTTTTTTCTTTTTTTCCCTAAAGGTTTCCTTCACCTTTACCCCTTTGGTCCTCTATTCTTGAATTTTTAGTCTCAACATACTCTAGCACTCATACTTTAATTGATCCTGAATCCAGGGCAGAATTCTAGCTATGTTCACATTTTGAGATAGCTATATTTTCTCATAATAGTTCCTTTACCATAAAAATTACAAACCTAAAATCTTGTATATTTTTTCTATTTCAGTAACTCTGTTTTTTCCTTTTTCTTCCTCTACTCTCACATTGATACAGAGTTTATTTCCAGACCTCTGTAATCACCTTTCTGTGAGAGAAGGGGCACTTTTCTCATAGCAGATGACTTTACATAGTCCGTGTGGACAATACTTAAAGAAAGCAGAACCTTGTGTAATTACCTAAATGCACAGTCTATTGAAATAATTACACCCCAAATCTTTCATATCCTGAATTAGTGGCTTCTCCATATTGACTCCAATGCCTGCCCGTTAAAAACAAAATACAAAACGCTAGGAAAGAGAATTCCAATATTCAGCCTTCTATCCTGTTTTCTTTCTCCCAGAGGTAATGAGAATGGTTTTTAGTATACAAGGTAAATGAAATGTCTCTAGGCCTGAAACTAATTCCTTTGGTGAGAAAGCTGGCAGTCCATGGGGACGAGGTGGAAAGACCTCCCTTGCAGTCTGGTGTACCTCTGCTCTCTCCTGGAAGGACAGATTTCCACCTCCACAGCTGGGCCATCCAGCTTGTCCTCTGGGTTAGCATGCTTCCATCCACTGAGACCAATTATTCTTCTTGTTACAGACCTTGAGTCAGCAAGTCAAATCTGATCTTAGGTGCAATTACTAGGGAATGGGCTCTTGGTTTGCTACTGTTTGTGACCAAATTTCCAACCGCTCTGTTCCTCTACCCTGGGGCATTAGGTGAATTACCTAGACATGGAGTAATTTTCTCTCTGATTGAGGATTATCTTGCTATAGTTTAAAGTATGAAACAATCCTCCCAAGGACAAGAGTCCTGTTCTTGAATGCTAAATCTGTACTCCTTGCATCTGGGCTCTGCCCAGCTCAATAGTAAATGCTGAGACACCCACCTTCATCTGGACTTCTGACGTGACATTCTCCCAAGTCCTGTCCTATTTCCTTTGGTCAGATTCCACTAAACATACTAAACATCATCTGCCTATCCAGACTTTTCTCTCCTGGGCCTCTCTAAGCTCTGGTCTGACTCTACTGGCTCCATCCATTTTGGGCTCACAAAGGCCTGGTTCAAGCACCCAATGATCACACCTATTACACTCCTACTGAATTTTTGGAGACCAGGACTAACATAAATCAGGGAAAATGAGGTCACAAATTTTACAGGAGGCTAAAAGTCAGAGGGCACAAACATTAATATGCCAGATGAAGTAATTTTTCCTTCTGCACCCAGAAAAGTTGATTTGTAATGTCAATTGAATATCTTTAACGTTTTTGGCACTCATTTGTATGCTTTGTTTCATTTCCCTGGTTTAATGAAAGTAAGATTCATTTCTTTTTTTCCAATGAACCTTTATCTCAGCTAAGTTAGAATGTTCAAAAAAAGCATTGTACTGGCTAATTGGATTTTATATGAAATGACAGCTCAACAAAATACCCTTTTAGTTGTTACCTTGTTGAAATATTTCTAAGATATAACATATTTTATAGCCCTAGAAAACAAAATATAATAAAATATTGACTCTTATTTTGGAGATTTGGGTTCCTGTCATGCTTTAAGGCATTAGATCATTAAGGGCAAATGTATTCATTCTTTCAATGTTTACTATGTGCTAGGCCTTTAATGATGAATAGGCTCAGTCTTAGGAAACCTTAAAGTCCAACAGGGGAATATAATACTCATATAAAATAATGCTAAGGGGAGCAGAATGCATTAAGTGCCTTAGTGGAGGAACAGATTATTTTCACAGATACCGGGAATTATAGAGGTTGTAACACATTGGGATAAATAGATGATGAAGCATGTCCATTTATTCATTCAACAAATAATGACACCTACTAATATGCAAGGACTTTTTAGGCCCTGGGATACAAAAGTGAAAAAACAAACAAACAGATGATGTTCCTGCTCTCATGGGATTCACTTTCATGAGAGGTAGAGGACAGACAATAAATGAATGCATCTAAATGTACAGTGTACTAAATGGTGGTAAGAGCTATGGAGAAAAATAAAGCTGGGAAAGGAGAATAGGGACTGTGGGCTGAGGGACAGCCAGCTGATTGGCATTGGATACTCAGAGAATACCCCGGTGACCTTTACTCAGAAACCTGAAGTAGAAGGAAGCATATGAATAAGGGCGGGAGGAACAATTTCGGAAGAGGTACGAATGCAGGCTTCTCAGAACTTCTGGAACTTCTTGGTGCTCCCTGAAGAAGACCAAGGAGGCCAGTGGGGTTGATCAGGGCCAGTTGGGAGGGGAGTGAAAGGAAAGGTCAGAAGGCTGGTGCAGGCAGAGGCAGATCCAGCAGGGCCTGAATACTTTGGACTATGCATGGCAGCCCCCTTGCTCACCTCCCCTCAAGTTAAGGGGAAACTGGAAAGAAAACAAAGTTAATTAAGAGTTTTGGCTAGCTGGATTTCATTTAATTGAAGTGGAACCATAATATGTTGTTTTGTAGTTAATTCTTAAGTCATTTTATGTGGGTTCTTTTTTTAATTCCAGATTAGATCATAAACAATCTGTAGTTACAAATAGGCTTTGTTTTCTGTCCTATTCTCCCAAAGCTCCTGGATCCTAGAAGGGGTCACAGTGCCATACAAAAAGAATGAGTCAGCTCTTAATATTGTATTTTATCCTGGATGAGAACTACTGAGAAGTCATTGTTTCACACTACTTGTGAATTTTATCCCTTGTTTTCCTAGACCAGCTCTTTCATGCCATTGTAAACTGACCTGGAATTGTAATGAGATTTTAGCCACGTGTAGACCAAAGGGAGATACACAAATCTGGAAATATGGAAAAAGTAAACTTTTTTTTTTTTTTTTTCTGTCAAAATTAGTCCTTTCTCATTACTTGAGAGCGTTTCCTTATGGGTAGATCTCAAGGTTTAGGTGGTTATTTGGTAAAACACTCTGTCTGATATATCAAATATTACACAAAAAAAGGAGTCAAGAAAGGTTTTCATTTTTCTTTAAATTGAGCTTGGCCTATTTGCCTCAAGTAACTGAAGCTAGATTTTCTCCCATGATAGCAGCAACCAAGTTGCTATGACATTTATTAAAGTCTTTTGAGTTGATCAAAACTTCTGTTAAGGATTTGTGTTCCCTGTTATTTTTTTAAATTAAGTTTGAAACCTTAGGCTTACACAGAAGTTTCAAAAATAGTACAGAGGGCTGGGCTCTGTGGCTCACACCTATAATCTCAGCACTTTGGGAGGCTGAGGTGGGCAGATCACCTGAGTTCAGGAGTTCGAGACCAGCCTGACCAACATGGAGAAACCCTGTCTCTACTGAAAATACGAAATTAGCTGGGCGTGGTGGTTCATGCCTGTAATCCCAGCTATTCTGGGGGCTGAGGCAGGAGAATCTCTTGAACCCAGGAGGTAGAGGTTACAGTGAGCTGAGATCGTGCCATTGCACTCCAGCCTGGTCAACAAGAGTAAAACTCCGTCTCAAAATAAAATAAAATAAAATAAAAAAGATAGTACAGAGAGTACTTGTATACCTTTCACTCAGTTTCACCAAATGGTAACATCTTACATAATCATAACATAATCACTGAAACCAGGAAATTGGAAATTAATATTATTAACTAAATACAATACTACTGACTAATCTATAGACTTTATTAGAAATTTCTGTTTTCACACTAATGTCCTGTTTCTATTCCAAGAGCTAAACCAAAATCCCCACATTGCATTTAGTTGTCATGTCTCTTTAGTTGCTTCCAATCTGTGACAGTTGCTGTCTTTCTTTTTCTTTCATGACATTGACTTTTTTTTAAAGGATACTGGTCAACTATTTTGTAGAATTTTGGTTTGTCTGATGCTTTTTATGACTAGATTAAGGTTATGCAATTTTGGCAGTATTATCACAGAAACGAAGTTGTAAAAGGGTACATAATATGGATAGGTCTTCTTGCTGGTGATATTAAACTTAATCATTTGGTTATGGAGCTGTCTGCCAATGTAAAGTCACTATGTTGCCCTTTGTAATTATTAAGTATGTTGTTGAGAGATACTTTGAGATTATGCAAATGTCCTGTTTCTTACCATAGCGTCACTCACTAATTTTACTATTCATTCTTCATTTGTGTCTGCAACAATTCTACTGTGGTGTTTGCCAAATGGGGATTTTCTAGTTCCATCATTCTATCTACATTTCTTAATGGGAATACAATTATGAGAAAGGGTCAACCCTTTTCCATTATTTAGACAATTATTAATTTCTATCAGTGTAGATGTATATATTTTTATTGTATTCTTTAGGTTATAATTGATTACTGTCATCACTGATTTTGTTATTCAAGCAAGTGAGAATTAACCTTAAGCAGAATATGAACCAAAGAGACCAAATGCACAATGTAATAAACACTACCATAGGCACATAAATTAATTTTTCCTGTATGACCTAAGAAATTCTGTGTGATAAGCACTGTATTTTAATCTCTTTTATCCTCTAGCAGTCTGCCCCACACATGTGTACAATAGAGGTTAACTGAAATAATTAATTATTTTAAAACAGTGTAGCAAAATTAAATTTTATAAAAACAATTAAGTGATCTTACTAAATTTTCTGATTTTATTACTTTCATTTGGTTCAGCAGACATTAGCTAGAAATAATGAAATATGTTTTTATTCACCACCAATGTCCAAGAAAGTCCAATATGAGACTCTGTCTAAATCACCATTCTTTGAAGGGGGCCTAAAGTAAGATGTAAGCTCTTTTGATATTGGGGTTGGGTTTACCATGGTATTGATTGCGCCTCTTGGTAACACATTTTTAAAATTTTTGAAATGTTTAAATATTTATTTTGTATGGAAAATACATACAAATATTGAAAAAAAGCATAAAACAACTAGATGGTGAAAAGCAAACCCACCTCTCACCTTATCCCTTAAAGCCCCTGGTCTTCTTTAAGGGACCTTCTTTAAGGATCTTCTTTAATGTTACCTCTTCAGAGACAACCATTGTTATCCATTTTTTGTGCATCATCCCAGAGAGAGAGTCTATACATATACAGATGTTTCCGTGTGTGCATGAATATGTGTCTGTATGTGTCCTTTTTATTTTTATTTTTGAGATGGAGTCTCACTCTGTCGCCCAGGCTGGAGTGCATTGGCGTGATCTCGGCTCACTGCAACCTCCGCCTCCCAAGTTCAAGCGATTCTTCTGCCTCAGCCTCCTGAGTAGCTTGGATTATAGGTGCACACCACCACACTCAGCTAGTTTTTGTATTTTTAGTAGAGACAGGGTTTCACCATTTCGGCAAGGCTGGTCTCAAAGTCCTGACCTCAGGTAATCTGCCTGCCTCAGTCTCCCAAAGTGCTGGGATTACAGGCATGAGCCACCGTGCCCAGCCAGTGGCCAAATAATATTCTATTGTAATGATACATTATGATTTTGTGTTTTAAATAATGTTTCAGTGAATATCTTTGAATATACTTCTTTGTGCATATATATGTGAGAGGTATAAATTCTTAGAGGACGGAGTGTTGAACTAATGGGGATGTGTATTTAAAATTGACATAGATATTGACAAACTGTCCTTTCAAAATGTTATGTGAATTTATTGTCCTACCAGCAATTTAGGAGTACTGACTTTTTTGTACTTGTGGGAATTTTGTAACCTAATAGGTGAAAAATAGTACCTCTTTATAATTTTAATATGTATTTATTTTACTATGAGTGAGACAGAATTTTTTTACCTTGGAAGGTCACGTACATTTTCTTCAAAATCACTTTTGAATATTCTCTGAGCATTTTCTTTTTGTTCCTTTTATAACTTATAGAAATGTTTCTATATTCAGGAAATTATCAACTTTACAATAATACATGTTGCGAACTTTTTTTTAGCTTGTGTATCATTTAACATTATGCCATTATTTTTACTTTGTTTTTGGTTCTGCAGAAAATTTTAGGTTTTTTTTTTTTGTTTTTTTACTTTTTTAGACGGAGTCTCACTCTCCTGTCTAGGCTGGAGTGCAGTAGTATGATCTCGGCTGACTGCAACCTCTGCCTGTCAGGCTCAAGCTCCTGAGTAGCTGGGATTACAGTTACCACCATACAAGGCCCAGTTACTTTTTTTTTTTTTTTTTTTGGTATTTTTAGTAGAGATGAAATACAACCACATAGGCCAGGCTTCTCTTGAACTCCTGGCCTCAAGTGATCCACCTGCCTCAGCCTCCCAAAGTGCTAGGATTCCAGGTGTGAGGCACTGTGTCTAGTGGAAAATTTTAATTTTTACATATTAAAACTCATCTAAAAATTTTTTTTAGTTCTGAGTTTGCTCACACAGAAATGGATTCTCCACTTCAAAGGTAGAAAAACAATTTTTCTTTGTAGTTTGGTGAATGTATTTATTTGTCTGCATTTCAATATTAGAGCCATTTGAAGCGTTATTTTAATGTAAAAATGTGGTAGGAATTTAATTGTATTCACCACAGGTCATCACTGTATCAAAACTATTAATTGATTAATCCTATCTTACTTCACTGAATAAACGGATGCTGTCTCCTTAGCAAATTTCCGAAAGGTAAAGGAATGCCAAGTAGTCAATTGAAGGTGATTTATTTATGCTGTCATTTATTTACCTAGATTGAAATAATTTTCAGGTTTTCATAAAATGCTTTCTTTTCTCTCCCAGGAACGGCTCACCCCCATCATGCTGGCAATTAATCAAATCATAATGCTCCTGAGAATGGAAATTCAATTTAAATAATGCTGCAATGTTGTTACAGTTGTTATTCCATCATGCTGGGCTAATGTTTGCAGTTTTAGTAGAGACCGGGTTTCACCACATTGGCCAGGATGGTCTCAAACTCCTGACCTCAAGCGCTCTGCCGACCGTGGCCTCCCAAAGTGCTGGCGGTGGGGCTGGGGTGTTGGGGAAGATGCTTTCAAACTGACTACTTGCATGCTCTTAACCCAGTTTCACCAAATAGTAACATCTTGCATGATCGTAAAGTTCTTCTGTATTCATTCCCATGTGGAAGCCTCTGCTTTTGTGTGTGGGCTGCACCTAGTAACTTGTTTCTGATAAACAGAATGTGGCAGAAGTGATGGTACCTCTAAGATTAAATTATAAAAGGCTAAGACTTTTGTCTTGCTGGCACTTTGTCTTGCCTTCTCTTCTTGCTCACCTTGATGAAGGAAGCTGCCATGCTGCAGAAGCCCAAGTCGCCAAAGAATGAGGGCATCCTTCAGCCAACAGCCTAGGTTTTGAGGAAATATTTTATACAGCATTGGCTAATGAATACAGCCAATAAGAAGCTAGGTTGTAATGCTGAATCACATGAAAATGTTAAACATTATATGAACAATGGTATAAAAATATAATGTTAAATGTAGTAATACTATTTTAATATTTAAAAGCTAATGCTTTTAGCTAGTTTCGTATCTGCAAATCTCTAATCTAAGAATTGAGCTTATGTTGCTCTGTTTAATCTTCACTGTAACCCATGAGAGAATTCTGACTATCACTGGCATTTCACGGATGAGGAAACAGAAGTATTAAGATGTATAGAAGAGCAATTTTAATCCAAAGCCCATACTCTGAACAACTGTGCTGTGAGATTACAAGGACAAAAACTGAAAAAATAAAAAAGTAAAAACAACTTTTGTTTGCCAGACAGAATTCCTCTTTGTGTTTCCTCTCCTTTTGAACTAGAACGACTCTCCTTTCCACAGCAGGGTTCTCCTTCCATCATCTGTGCTAGGGTTTGGCTTCACTTTAGCCTTGGTCTCTAGATATTGTAATTTCACAATAAGCTGCCTGAGGGTGTACATCACCAGACACATGGTAGGTAGGAAATACATAGACATCTGTTAAATGCATGAATCAACGCATGATTGCATATTCCATCTTTGCCACAAAGGAAACCTTTCGTGCTGAAGAAGGGCAGAGTATGGAAGTTGGTGATGTGTTTTATCTGCAAATGTTAGTGGTAGGTTTGCCTCCAGCACAGGAGAATTTACATCTGTGCTTCTTTAAAATAATTGCCTTGGGTATTTCTAGCTCTGGGAGCTGCTTATGACAGAAAGATACGTGAAGGTAATTTGTCATCTCATGTTTTCACCTCCATTGTCATTATGGAAGAAGAGAATGGCTGCAATTTCAGATCCTTTCAACTGAAATGAAGAGAAAATGTGTCTTCTAAATGGTGCTTTTCCATATCCCTTCCCTATACTGGTGGCAGTGTAAATTAGAATGTCGTCTATGATGGCAAATTTTACAATATCACAAATACGGTACCAATTTTTCAAAATCACAAATGGATGGATTGTTTGATCCAACAGTCCTACTTCAATGAATTTATTTCATAGAAATATTTATGTGTGAGAAACAATATTTTTAAGAGTAAATGATTTAAAAACTATTTAATTGTACATCAGTAAGAGGCTGGCTAAGTAAATTATAGTACGTTCATCCTTACAGAGGAATACTATGCAGCCAAAACAAAATAAAGGAAATTTTCAAAATGTTAACTTGGAATGATCTTCAAGACTTATTGTTAAATAAAACAAATTAAGAAGTGGAGTCTTTTTTTTTTCTACTAAATTTGTGTCAATAAAAATGGTTGTACACGTGGGATGGTTTTAAAGTACGTGGAAAAATCCTTTAATGGTCCTTCCTTGAAAAGGTGAAACCTAATTCCTCTCCCTTTGGATGTGTGACTATTTATAGTTATCGTTTACTAAACGTAAACTGCGCTTAGGCTGATATTTGGGACAATGAAACCTTTGAGTGCCCGTGTGAGGAAAAACTCGGTTGCTGAGTGCAGGGAAGGAGAATCTGTTTCTATCATATATACTCTCTGTGCCTACTGCATTTTGAACCATGCAAGTGATACATATTTATAAAATAAAATAAACAAAGCATAAATACAAACCTAGCAATCATATATTTAGTTAATAAAATAGTAGGTCTTATTTCTTATGTCCAGGTATACTTCTAAATGCCTACAGGGATTTCACCACCTTAGGATGGAGAGACTAAATGCTTCTGATGGAATTAAGATGGTGGAATGTTGGAAGTAACAGTGAAGGGGAAGAGATGTTTGAAAATATTATATTTACTCATTCTTGGGTTCAAATGAAGAAGAAACAGGGCACAGGAGTGGGAACGACTAGCGGCAATAGTGATGAATGGACATTCTTATCATGCTGGCAATGTTGATTACCCAGGTGTAGGTGGCTGTACACTGAGGGAGAAGATCGCAAGTCAGAGTGTCCAGCAGGCACAACTTCCTGACACACCAGAGGCAGGTCTTCAATACTCACTGATTTCCCCAACAGACTGCGTAGGGGGCACTGAGCCACAGCCAGTTGGTGAAATGCTCCTGACAGTGTGGAGAAACCAACAGGCAAAACACAGAGGAAAAAGTGATGAGACCCCACACTTTTCACTAGTGGTCACAATGAGCTATTAAGCAAGAGCTTCTCATACTGTACTTTTTCCTGTTGCAATGCACATAATCCATTTGCATTGCAGACAAATTTAAGATGTTGTTTACAGTAAGGTGGAAGGTACCTTATGGCAAAAATCGCTCAGAAATTTATCTGTGGATTTAAAGTTATTCCAATCCTAGAATATCGTGCTTTTAAGAGATGCCATACCTGTTTTTCCCTTTGTAATATCAAAGCAGTACTATCTTCTCTGGAGGCTTGTTGGGTGAATTTAATGGAATAAAGTTAAGTAGGTGCCAGAATCATTGCTGTTTTCCCTCCACAGCCCTGCCACCCACTAAAAAAATTGTTTGATGAGATTACTTAATGTTTTCCAACTAAGTTGTATTTCCAAATAGAATGATTTCCATTTTAGTGTAGTTGGTATGGGGTTTTGTGAGTCTGTGCTTCTTTTATTGTAGATAATGTTCAGTTCCTTTTTTATTAGCCTTCTAGTTATAATAGTAAAACTTTACTCGTCTACTCCAAGGAGTCCCTACCATCCATATCATCACTTTCCAGCGTAGCACTCTTCATGCTTAGTGATTTAAAGTCATTTAAAGCACTCGACATTGTAAAAATGAATATTGGAAGGCAAAACCTACAAAATTTTGGGAATTTGTGGAGGGATTCCCACAAATCAGCCAGGTGAAGTTTCACACAACCGAAGGCTGCACAGCTCCTCTAAGGCGGCACTATGCTGCAAACCCAGACTGCCACACTTCTCACCCCTTGTCCCTTTGCTGTTCTGGATAATGAGGTTCAAAAGTTACCTAGGCAGCTGTAAAAATAAGTGAAACAGAGAAAGGGCTTAAGGCTGGTTACTAGTAGAGGTCCACCTGGTCCCCATAAGCTGCTGAACAAGAAGGGGTGCCAGAAATGTCCCACTGGGGAAGTTGGTGGAGATGAAGACCTGCTCAGTGGACAAGGGTTCTTCCCAGGATACCC